>NC_056739.1:480623637-480801137 GCF_019279795.1 Protopterus annectens
GTAATGGGTTCATTGGACAGTTACTGATATGCTGCTCCATGCAAAATATGAAACATAAGACATTGCAACAGATGAGTGCACCAAAGATGGTGGACTATCAACACAGAAGGTGGGCCATCCACACACACGTATCTCACTGAGACTAAGGAGTTATTGATGTCACTCATTGGCCACAGGGAGAGATTTCTCATACCTAAAGGTAGCTTGGATATGGGAGTTGGGCTGGCAACAAGCACCTCTGTGTCAGCTGAGGATGCTGTGGTTCACTATTGCACCCTCCAGAACATTTGAAGGAAATGATGACTAAAGCCTACCTGTATATCTGTCTTTCCAGGCACCTCAGGTCAACAACTGCAGTAGCCTAAATGGCAAGGTATCTGTAGATCAATATGTGTGTATATACCTTTAAGAAGCTATCCAAGGGTTTGCACAAGTGTATAAATACTGAGCATGTGCAAGCTAGACTGCCATTTTGTAGTTAGCTGTTCATATGTAAGCATGTATGTATATAAGGTATGTCTGTTAACTAGTTTGTTCATATTTAATGATGCTGCTATCCATCCTTATGTTTGTATGTATTAAATCATCTGAACTGAATGAAACCCCAAGCCTTATTGTTATACGTGTTAGAGACAAATGAGCAACATGGTGTCAGAAGTGGCATACCTAAAGGGCATGGAGTCAGAATCAGCATATCCAAAGAGCATGAAGTTAGAGGTGGCATGGTTAAAACAACTAAAGGCACTTGTTTAGGGCTGGTGGAATATGCACGAGAGGATCATCCCTAAAATGTATAAACTTCGCAAAACAGGTCAGAAATGAATTTCAGGTATTAAAATTTGCTCAGCACTATTTCTTTTTCATAAAGTATGAAACAAACCATACAGAGCATTCTAAATTATATTCTTATAAACCGATATGTAAGATATTGATAAAAAATATGAGACTTACTACAGAAAATAGTGAGTAAAATACAAAAACGGCTTCGAGGATGAGGCTGAGTGCAATAAAACAAAAGGAAAATGTATATAAAAAAGTACTCAACTTACACAACCAAAGGCTCTTTAATAAAACAAAAATAAAGATAAAAATAAGGTAAGCGCTTTCATGACCACAAACTGTCGCTTCATCAGACAAATAACAAATAAAAAAGGGCATAATATATACAGACCATTAATTAACTAATTAACTGATGTCATCAAATTTAAACATGGTAGAAAGATATATTTAAAGAGACAGAAAAATGGTAAAACTGTTAACACCTAATATAAGTTAATATAAAAAATATATATGCTGAATGGTAAAAATACATGTAAAAGATTATATATACACAATGTGAAGTGAAATAAATACAGAATTAATGTTTGAGTTGTCTCAATTTTAAAAAAGGTTTAACAGAAAAAGTGCCATTTAGACCTGGTGGTTTTTCTGCACTTAATAAAAGAATCCATTTCTGCTCAGCTGCCTCTATAATACTATCAATGTCTCCGCCTCATAAATTAGCTTCTATAACTTGAATGACAAAAACTTAAAAGTGTGTGAAGAATCAGTTAATGTAACATGACTGGCTAACGCATTGATTTCTTTCTGATTCCTGATATCTCTAATGTGTTCCAGTATCCTGTCCTTTAATAGTCTATTGGTTTTGCCTATATAGTATGCATGACATGGCTTACAATAGGCAAAATAGACTAAGTTAGTGGTTCAACAGACTGCATAATAATTGATCCTAATGGTAAATGTTTCAGTAGGATGTGTGTAGACTGTGTTGGAATAAATATACTGGCAAACAGAGCAGTGTCTGCAAGCAAAGGTGGCTGTTCTCATTGATTCACAATGTCTGTTACTAGTAGTCTTATTACAGAGGTGATGTTTCAATGATTTATTATTTCTAAAGGAGAATGCAGGCATGTCACTGATTGTGTTCTCCAGTTCTGGGACTTCTTGTAAAATGTTCCAGTTCTTTTTTATGATGTCACAATAATTATTGATGTCACTGGAACACTGAAAAACAATTCTAAACTTATCTGTAGTAGTGGTGGGTGTCTTACAATTTGATTCTTCATTGACTGCATTCCTAAAATATGGTTTGCATCTGTCACCTCTGTGTGTCCATGCTTGGTCTATCACCTTGATCATTTCTTGTTCAGAGTACCCTCTTTCTAAAAATTCTTGTTTACTTGTCTTTAGGGCACTTCATGCATCAGTATCATTGTTGTGTAGTCTAAGCACCCTATAAATTTGTCCTTTTAGCATATTACGAGGAATATGTCTAGGGTGCATGCTATTTTTGTGTAACAGTGCATTTTTCCTTGTTGGTATCATATATGCTGCTGCATATTTGAATCAGTTCTGATTTCCTTAATGTCACATCCAAAATCTCTATTTCATCATAAGAGTATTTATAGCTGAACTTCAGGAACTCAGTAGTGGTATGCATATACTCAACTAGTTAATGAAGTTCACTGGTGTTGCCTTCCCATAACAGGAAAATATCATCCACAAAGCGGACATACCAAAGGACATGTCCGCGCAAAGCATTTGTATCTGATAAAAAGGTGGACTGTTCCCAATGTGTTAGCGTTAGGTTGGCGTAGCTGTTGGCACAAGCAGTGCCCATCGCCACGCCAATCTTCTGGAGGTAGAAATCATTTTCAAAAACAAAAACATTGTTTTCAAATATGATCTCTAATGGAGCACAGATAAGTTTAACTTGGTCATCATCGAAACATCTATTCAAAGTAAGAAAGGATCTAATCATTTCAGTACCCCATTCATTAGGGATAGATTAACTGGGTTTAAAAGCGACATCAGCTTCTGATATACCACCACATATGAACAACAACACTGAAGGAAACAGCAGTTTTCTAGAGCAAAATCGCATGACAGGTTTTACATTAGAGAATTCTCTTCCCTTAAAGAGCAGATCTCGGAGTCTAGCAAGGAAAGGCAAGCTCCAACGAAACAACAGCACAGAACGAACGAAATCCCCAGATTGTAAAAAGGCGCCGCTTTTAAACCCAGGTTTGGTTTTCAATATTTCTTCTTTTGAGCTAACTAAAGAACACATTCAGTTACTTAACAAAGGTCTATCGTTTATACCGGCTAAACGAGCAGACCATGCTGAAATGCTCAAAGATTTAAGATTACTAGGCAGAAACCTAACATTAAAAAGCATGTTTAGTAACAATACCAATGAAGTTTTCAGTTACAAGAGACCTAGTACTTTTGTTCCTATTATGCACCCTATGATACAAACCTTTATTAACATCTTTGAAACTGAATTCTGAACACTGAAGAGGGGACTAAGGCTACTTTTTGCAACATGACAAGACAAGACCTTGATGCTCTACGTGAACTTAAAAACATGTACTCGATTGACATTAAACCTGCAGACAAGGGTGGTGGGATTGTCATTCTTGATAAAGATTAAAATTGATCACAAATGAAAGCATTGTTGAAAGATATAAATACTTATTGATGCATTTCTAAATTAACTGTTACTGGCATAATAGAAAAAGTTTATTTTCTAGTTTTTGACTTACTCATGACAGGTCTAATCAATGAAAATCTATTCAAATATTTTAATACAACTAATCCTGTAGTTCCTAAAGTTTATGGTTTACCCAAGATACACAAGAATAGGTCCCTTCCACCTATGAGACCCATTGTATCAGGTGGAGGATGGTGTACTGAATCTCTATCAATATATGTAGAAAATATTTTACACACACTTTTAGATAGCTGCCACACCATTCTGAAGGATACCAAAACTTTTCTAGAAAGACTACACAGTAGATTATCTACTCTGGATAGTGACTATATGTTTGTCACATTAGATATAGAATCCCTATTTACCTCTATCCCTAATGAATGGGGCATTGAAATGATTAGATCCTTTCTTACTTTGAATAGATGTTTTGATGGTGACCAAGTTAAACTTATCTGTGCTCTATTATTGATCATATTAGAAAACAATGTTTTTGTTTTTGAAAATGATTTCTACCTCCAAAAGATTGGCGTGGCGATGGCCACTGCTTGTGCCAACAGCTACGTCAACCTAACACTAACACACTGAGAACAGTCCACTTTTTTATCAGATACAAATGCTTTGCGCGGACATGTCCTTTGGTATGTCTGCTTTGTGGATGATATTTTCCTGTTATGGGGAGGCAACACCAGTGAACGTCATTAACTAGTTGAGTATATGCATACCACTACTGAGTTCCTGAAGTTCAGCTATAAATACTCTTATGATGAAATAGAGTTTTTGGATGTGACATTAAGGAAATCATAACTGATCCAAATATGCAGCAGCATATATAAGAAACCAGCAAGGAAAATGCACTGTTACACAAAAATAGCACGCACCCTAGACATATTCCTCGTAATATGCTAAAAGAACAAGTTTATGGGGTGCTTAGACTACACAACAACGACACTGATGCACAAAATGCCCTACAGACAAGTAAACAAGAATTTTTAGAAAGAGGGTACTCTGAACAAGAAATAAACAAGGTGATAGACCAAGCATGGACACACAGAGGTGACAGATGCAAACCATATTTTAGGAATGCAGTCAATGAAGAATCAGATCGTAAGACACCCACCACTACCACAGATAAGTTTAGAATTGTTTTTCAGTATTCCAGTGACATCAATAATTATTGTGACATCATAAAAAAGAACTGGAACATTTTACAAGAAGTCCCAGAACTGAAGAACACAATCAGTGGCATGCCTGCATTCTCCTTTAGAAATAAACATCACCTCTGTAATAAGACAACTACTAACAGACAGTGTGAATCAATGAGAACAGGCACATTTGCTTGCAGACACTGCTCTGTTTGCCAGTATATTTATTCCAACACAGTCTATACACATCCTACTGAAAAATTTAGCATTAGGATCAATTATTATGCAGACTGTCGAACCACTAACTTAGTCTATTTTACCTATTGTAAGCAATGTCATGCATACTATTTTAGGCAAAACCAATAGACTATTAAAGGACAGGATACTGGAACACATTAGAGACATCAGGAATCAAAAAGAGAACAATGCATTAGCCAGTCATGTTACATTAACAGATCCTTCACACACTTTTAAGTTTTATGTCATTCAAGTTATAGAGGCTAATTTATGAGGAGGAGACATTGATAGTATTACAGAGGGAGTTCAGCAGAAATGGATTCTTTTATTAAATGCAGAAAGACCACCAGGTCTAAATGGCACTTTTTCTGTTAAACCTTTTTTAAAATTGAGACAACTCAAACATTAATTCTGTATTTATTTCACTTCACATTGTGTATATGTAATCTTTTACATGTATTTTTACCATTCAGCATATAGATTTTTTTATATTAACTTATATTAGGTTTTTAACAGTTTTAACATTTTCTGTCTCTTTAAATATATCTTTCTACCATGTTTAAATTTGATGACAGTTAATTAGTTCATTAATGGTCTATATATATTATGCCCTTTTTTATTTGTTATTTGTCTGATGAAGCGACAGTTTTTGGTCGTGAAAACGCTATCTTATTTTTATCTTTATTTTTTGTTTTATTAAAGAGCCTTTGGTTGTGTAAGTTGAGTGCTTTTTTATATACATTTTACTACAGAAAATGTTTGAAATAAAGACCAAATTGCATAAAATGAATAAAATAAGGGGAAATTACTGCATTTGTGCAAAGCATGTATTTTTCATATTAAGCAAAGATATTCAAGTTATCATAAGTGTATAAAGTGTTTGCATGTTTGTGCAGTGTTACAGTTAAGTTATTTCACAAAGTACAGCCATCACAAGCATATTTCACAGAATACAACCATTACAGAGCATATTTCATAAAGTAAAGCATTTTGAAGAGATTAGTGTGCATTTGAATGTTGTTACAAGCTCACAGATCTGTTTATTTGTACATAATTACAACGGTCATATTTTCAGTGTGTTTGTGTATACTTTGTGGGCATGGCAGATGGATTTCAAAAACCCAGTGCACTTGTGTTTGACAGGAACATTTTTGAGAACTGGAAAGTGTTTGAGCAAGAGTATGACATTTTCGTACAGGCTACATTTTCTGATAAAGATGTCCATACAAAGGCATTTATTCTGCTTAACTTAGCTGGGTCAGAAGCCATAGAAAGGGAGCACTCATTTAGGTATGCACTTGCTATCTATACAGTAGAGGGGGAAAACCGTCATATTGTTGTACTGGCTGAATCAAGGGAGGACACAGTGTGCTTTAATCATAAAGTTAGAGAAATGTGTAACCCCTAGACAAATGTTACAATGTAAAGGTACTTATTTTACACAAGGAATCAAAAGCCTGGTGAAACCTTTGCAGCATATATAACAGACCCGAGAAATAGGACTAAAACGTGCAGATTTGGTGTCTTAAGGGATGAGCTGATAAAGGACAGACTTGTGTGTGGCATAAAAAATGATGCTGTGAGAAAGATTTTGCTTCGTGACAGCAATTTAACTTTGAATAAGGCCACTGAGATTTGACAGATATACAAGCTTACAGAAAAGCACACAGATATGCTTACAAATGAGAATAGCTCTAGAAGCCACAGTGACAAAGCTCATGTTGATAGTATGCAGCACATGGTTAAAAGAAACAGGCCTAAGCACATGGCAGTAACTGTAACCCCTGCAGCACTCACTGGTAAACCCCAGAACTTTCTAGCAAATTTCAGAGTTCACACAGTCTCAGTGACACATAGGAGTGAGTTAGCAAACTCAAAGCATGGGCCCCAACCTAGTTTCATTGCCAACTGTTGTAACTGTGGTGAAAGTCATGAATCTAAAAGGGAAAAATGTTTAGCTTTTGGTCAGCAATGCCACAAATGTAATAAACTGAATCATTTCAAAAGATTTTGTAAATCAAAAGGGAACATTTTAAGAAGTGAGTTGATCAGTTAGACAGTGGCACTTCTACTCTTTATGTTGATGGTGTGTCAGTGCATCATGAAACAGTTAATGCAGTAGATTTAAGGGCAAAAAAATGAAGTATTTTATACTGTTTGGATAAATGGAATCAAAGTTGATACAGGTTACAAGTGCAATGTTATATCAGCAGAAATATTTGCTTGAGTGTGTAAGGGTGAAAGACTTGAATTGGCAAGGTGTCCGAAGCTTGTTGCTTATGGAGGTGAAGAAATTCAAACCATAGGCACAGTAGTGCTTTCATGTTACTCTGCTGAAAGAAGCTGCGACTTATTATTTTATGTAGTCAAGAGGCACATCCAGTCATTATTAGGGCTCAGAGACAGTTTGAAAATGTGACTGCTTTCATTTAATAAGGAAGTCCACCATGGCAGCTTAAGAGACCACTACTCTAATTTTGGCCAGCACACTTTTTCTACCTATGCAGATCTTTTCCAAGACAAGCTAGGCAAACTTCCAGATGTGTACTCCATGAAGTTAGACCAAGAGGTCAGTCCTTTTATCAGCACCTAAAGTTCCAATAGCCATGCAGGACAGTGTTAAAGCCGAGCTAGATAAAATGGTGAGTCAAGGTATGATTTGTCCAGTTGAAACTCCAGCTGAATGGGTATCTTCCATGGTGGTAGCTCTTAAGAAAAGCTCAGATGACATCAGAATATGTATTGACCCATGAGATTTGAACAAAGCACTAAAAGGACCTCATCACCCAATACGTATAGTCGAAGAAGTCGTAGCCTTAATGCCAAATGCCACTATTTTTTCTGTCTTTGATGCAAAGAGTTCATTTTGGCAAATTCAGCTTGACAAAAAAATCATTACTCACTACTTTTAGTACTCTATTTGGCAGGTACAGATTTTTGAGAATGCCATTTGGGATAAATTCTGCAAGTGAAGTGTTTCATCGTGCAATGGAGCAAATTTTTTCTGGGTATCCTTGTGATATCATAGTAGACGACATACTAGTAGGAGGTCACGATGAAGCAGAACATGACATAAACTTCAGAAAAGTTCTAGAGAGGGCATGTCAAGTGAATCTAAAGCTAAACCCACACAAATGCAAATTCAGGCTACAAGAAGTTACTTATGTTAGTCATTTATTTACAGGTACAGGCCTACGACCAAACCCTTCAAAGCAAACAGCCATTTTCAAGATGCCAGCTCCAGACAATGTTCAAGCCCCACAACGTTTTCTTGGCAAGTTCATTCCAGACTTGAGCAAACTTTCAGCACCACTTAGAGAGCTGACATGTGATGCAAATGGGGTGTATATCCCATCATCAAAAGATGAAAATATCAACTCACTTAACATCGAACTGAATTCATCGAACTGTAAAACGTCGAAATGGAAAAAAAAAAACCTGTGGAGTGTAGATCAAAAACAAATTGCTCCATGCAGGGGGACAAGACCTCCTGCACCCCCACACCCCCTGCCACTTAACTATACCACTTCGGAGATCGCACGTCAGTGCACTACAGTGTGGAAATGGAAGATTTCGGTTTCCTACACTGTAGCACAATCTTGGAGTTGGTATATTTAAGTAGCAGGGAGTGTGGGGGGTACAGGGGAGCTTTTCCCCCTGCCTACACCCTTAATGTTTCATGTCCCCATTGGAAACTGCCATTCGTATCATTTTGATGTTTTCATGGTTCGATGTATTCAGTTTGATGTTAAGTGCTTCGATGTTTTAAACTTTCAATGATGTGATATAAACCCATGTAAAAGTGTACTAAATTTAATCAAATCAGAATTGAGGTTAAAGTAATTAAACATATATATTCTGCACATCATTATTATTATTTTTAGTATGTTTGGTACCTTTAGTACATAAAAATATTTCCTCATAAATTCCCTAAAAAACCTTTACCGAATGTGTGGCAGCTTACGTAAATTCAACACACTCTTAATAGAGCAACAGTAGTTAAGTCCTGGTTTAGTTATAAATATATATATGTTTAGATACTTTAACATCAATTCCGATTAGACTTAGTACACTCTTGCATCACACCAGAGATTTTAATGGTAGATTCAAAACACACATTTTTTCATAAAAAGAACAGCAATACCAACTTGAGAACTTCTTCGACCAAGACACGACACCAGCTCCAAAAACAGATGAATACTTTATTAAAAGGTTTAGCTCTTTCTTCCCCAATAGGGACTTAGAACAACTGACAATGAATTACCCATCCCTTAAATACACATCACCCTGTAGTTAATAGATTAATCACATAATTACCTCAATTAAGTAAAACCAGCTTACAAACATTAAATATTTAAAACACATAATTTGCACACAATACATAAATACAAAATTTACATTGCTATAACATTCTCCATAGAATCTTAAAAGATTAAAATACAATACGTTTATACAACCCTAACCCATTAAACGTTTTAATTTTAAAATACATGCTATATTAGTGGCTTCATTAATACCTGGATACTGAGTTGCAGCCAACCTTAATTGCCACTTTAACTCACTCATATCCAGGTGCAAATCAACAAGTTTCCTCTCGGGGTCCTTTATTAACTGTTCAGTAACCAAAAACTTAAAACAATAGTCACCATATTCCCTGATATGCCTATACAGGGCATTAGTTATTTTCCCTTTTCTAACATCATTAACATGCTCACTAATGCGACTCTTAAAATACCTACAGGTCTTCCCCCACATAAAAAAACAGGACATTTTTGGCACTTGGCCATATAAACAACATTAGAACTACTACAATTGTAGTGTCCCTTAATGGTAATATTTTTACCATTAAATTTAAACTTGTCGCTGGTTTCCAAAATGTGGGTACACCAATTACATCTCCCACACTTAAAATTCCCTTTGAGTCAATTTGAACTTCCACTATTAATACCCTTGTTTGACTCAAAAAGGTTTTTGAAAGACCTGTCTTTTCTAAATACTATTTTAGGAGGGACCTTACCCACTCTCTGCTCAACATTCATATCATAACTCAAGATATCCCAGTTTTTTGTGATAACCTCCAATAACCAATGGGCATCCAGGTTGAAAGTAGTGAGAAAACTTAGATCAAAATTCTTTCTAACCTGCCTTCTATCCGCATCAATGCCCTGCCCCATACCAGGTGCCATGCCACCACCCAATATTGGCCTATACACACCTTTCAATCACTTTCACACTACTTCTTGACTTATTTTATTTATTTATTTATTTTATTTCCAGTTTGATAACCGGGGAAGTCCACTGGGCTCGAAAGCCCGTTTTCAGTGGAGGCCCGGGGAGAAAAGCTCCATGATAATACAATGAAGTAATACATTGCACACAAAAATACAAGCATACATTGATGATAATACATTGAACACAAAAACACAGCAGAAAGAGAGTAAACTAATACATTATTCACAAAAACACTCAGAGTTCTAATAGTACAATATTTTAACAATTCTTCAAAGATGAGGTACATTAGACAGTATACATAAGAAAATCTTGTTTTTATGCAACTATAATGTTAAGTGGAGAAGTAAAGAAGAAGGAAAATAGGATGAAATAAGATCTAGGTAGGGAGTATACAATTGCATTTCCAATTTTGGGAAAGGTGGGAATGGAGAAGGGATTTGAACTGTTAAGTAGCTTGTAGTAACTCTTAAGAGGGAAGGAAGTGAGTTCCATTTTTTTGCTGTAGTGTAAGAAAGTAGGAGTTGGCCAGGGGGTCGCTTGGGTCTGTACACAGATAAGAGATTTTGGTGGCTAGATCTTAGGGGCCTTGGAGGAGTATATAAGGTCAGGCTATTGGATAATGCTGGGCAAGCAGTAGGGTTAAAAATTACTTTGTGTGCAGTAGTAAGTTGGAGGAAATCGAGTTGATTAGGGAGTTCTAGCCATTGGAGCCTACGGAGGCAGATGCAATGGTGAGTTGAGTGGGGGGAGTTAGTAGAATTTGGCAATTTTATAGTAGCAGCTTTCTAGTTTTGAGGAGATAGAAGTGGTGAGATTAGATAGAATAGGGGCACCATACAGTAGAGAAGGGAGAAGGAAGGTCGTGGCGAGAGTTTGTTTTGTAGATGGAGTAAGAAAGTTAGCATTTCTATAGAGCATACCGAGTTTCTGATGAGTTTTTTTTATGTTTATATGAATATGATTATTAAAATTCAGGTGTTCATCAATGGTAACTCCGAGTAGTTTAGCACAACTAACAACTTCTATTGAGGAGTGGGAGAGGCTGGAGATTAAGAAGGAAGACTTGTCTAGAGTTATTGCTTTTGAGGAGAGGAGAGAATGATGTGAGATTTGTTGGCATTAAGGGAAAGATGATTTTGAAGCATCCAATTTTCTGTTGTTGTAAAGGCCAATTGAGTTTTGGCTTGGAGTTCAGGAAGGCTAGGGGCAGAGCAGATAACCGTGGAGTCGTCAGCATATTGTACTATTTCAGCATGAGGATTGAAGAGTGAAGATCATTGATAAAAATGTTAAAGAGTAGAGGCCGAGTATAGAACCCTGCGGGACACCGGTAGGGGTAGGTAGGAATTTTGAGGTACCAGTATTCCATTTCACAGCTTGGGATCTATCAGAGAGATAGCTTCTGAACCAAGAAAGAGAGTTGTGGGAGAGATTGAGGTTAGAGAGGTGGTTGAGAAGGAGAGAGTGGGATATGGTGTCAAAGGCCTTAGAAAGGTCAAGAAGAATAGTGGAGACAATATTTCCAGAGTCACGAGCTTGGTTGACAATTTCTAGGAAGGAATGAAGAGCAGTTATGGTACTGTGGCCAGGTCGGAACCCGTGTTGAGTTGGAGTGAGGAGGTGATTGTTGAGGAGGTAGGGCATGAGTTGTTGGTGTATACACTTTTCAAGTATTTTTGAAATTGGAGAAAGAATAGCTATCGGTCGGAAGTTAGAGATAGAATTATTTTGCCTCCTTTATGGAGTGGCAGAATGTGGGCAGCACGCCAAAGTTTGGGGACATAAGATTCTTGGATGGATCTGTTTATGAGAATAGAGATAGGTATGGCAATGCCATCTGCTGCAAGCTTGAGAAAGAGTGATGGGATGTTGTCAGGGGCATTTGAGCAGGGTTTGAGTTTTAAGAGAAGTTGTTTGATCCTGGTGGTAGACACGGGTTGTAGAATGAAAGTGGGAGGAGGGTTAAGAGAGTTGGAATGAGGGATGTATAAAGAAGAAGGCTTTGGGTTAGGGGAATGGGAGGAAGTGGTGAAGGATTTAGTCAGTTGAGCTATGGAGCCAGTGAAAAAGGAGTTAAAGAGAGTTGCGATTTCAGTGTCTGTCTTATTATTGTCTGGACAGGGATTGGATTTTGTACCTGGATGTAAGAGTGAGTTGATAGAGTTCCAGAATTTTTTGGGATTGTTAGTGAGGGTAGACTGAAGTTTGTTGTAGTAAGATTTCTTATCATTCATAATGAGTTTTTAAGCATGATTACGGAGTTGCTTAAATTGCAGTAAGGAGGCTGGGTTTTTATTTTTATTATATAGTTTCCAAGTTTTGTCCCTTTGTCTCATAAGGGTTTTGGTATCTTTAGTTAGCCAAGGGGCAGAGTTGAACTTTATTCTTTTTATGCGGGGCTTGGGAATCTAGAATTTTAAGGAAGGTAGTATTGAAGAGTTCTAGTGCTTCATCTAGGGGGAGAGTATTTAGTGAATCCCAGTTTGTTACTTTAAGGGTTTCAGAGAATACTGAAGGTTGAAATTAGTTAGGTTAGAGTGGGCATAATGTTGTTGGTGTGGGAGCTGTTGGGTTTTCGGTCAATAAAAGCTGGGAGATGATCACTTAATGAGTCTGGTAAGGTACCAGAGTTGGAGATATAGTCAGGGTGGTTGACTAGAATCCAGTCCAAGATAGACCCAGAAGGTTTAGTTTTGTTAGGTCTGGTAATGTTGTTTATTAGTTGAGTGAAGTTATAAAGATAGATAGATTGAGATGGAGTATTATTATTAATTATATTCCAATCAATATTTACATCACCTAGAATGATAGTCTCTTGTTTAATGTTGTTTGAAGCCCAACAGAGAATATTTTCAAGGGTGGAGATGTTGTCTCAGGAGGGATATAGATGGTTATTATACAGATACTTTTGAAGTTGTTTAATTTGAGGGTTCCTATGACTAGTTCTGCATTATTAAAGTTAGGAATGGTATTTTGGTAAGGGCTGAGATTTAGCAGGCAGTTGTAGACTAAGGCTACACCACCTCCTTTTTTGTTTTGGCGATCGGACCTGAGAGCATGGTAGCCAGGTGGTAGAATTTCAGAGTTAGCAGTTTGGGGTTTTAGCCAGGTTTCTGTTACTCCAACTATGTCTGGTTCAGTAACATTTAACCAGGCATGGAAGTTTGATATTTTGATATTAATGCTCTAGGTATTGATGGTAATAACTTTAAGGTATTTGAGATTGTGTCTATCTGAGGAGGAAGAGGGAGAGAGAGTATTAGTTGGTGTAGGCCCAGGGTTAGGATGGACATCTCCTGCATGGGCAAGACATGATAAAGGATACAGAAGTTGAGACTTAGAATGGAGGAGTAAAGTAAGAGGGATATGCAATTTAAATTTGAAAGAGGGATATTTTATGTAAACTGTATGGATTTTTAGCTTAAAGTAATGAAATGTATTTGGTTGAAGGAGGCAGGGGGATATAAAAGAAAAATGGAGGGTTGGATGTTGTGAATAGCAAATAGTGGAGGGAGAGTGGAGTGGAAAAGAGGCGGGTAGTGTGGAATAGGAATAGGAAGATGCATTATACAAAGTGAAAAGAAGGAAAAGCCATGTAAATGAGGTGAGGTAGTGTGGAAGAGGCATTGAAGATTAGGGTAGGATAGATAGTAGAAAAGTGGGTTGGGTTGGCTGAGAAGTTAAGAGATGTAGGGAGGGGATGTAGGAGAGAGAGCAGCTAGGAAAGGAGAGGGAGAGGAGTGGTTTAAAGAGAATCCTCTAGGCGGGGGAGGAGCAAAGAGATGGGATGGGTAGAGTGCAAAGGGGAGGAGACAGGAAGGGACTATAAATGTAGATGCACTGGGGGTGGGTGGGATTCGGGGGTAGGGTAGGGGAGCGGAGTGAGCCCGCAGGGCAAACGGAGCGGGTAGAAACCACCAGGTGAGATAAGAAAGGAGACAATCAAAAAAGGCAGATATGTAAAGTAAAATAGGTATTTGACTAGCTAGAAGAGAGAAGAATAGAAACCAGAGTGAACCAGATAGATGAGTAGTGTAAGGTAAAAAGTAAGACAGAAAAAAGCATACAGTGGGGGCAGAAAAGAAAGGGTAGAGAGAAGAAGAAATGGTACGTTACAGATTAAAAGAAAAATAGTAGAGTTATAAGGGATAAAGATATACAATAAGGTAGAGTAGAAGTTACAGGAAAAGAGAAAACAGCATGTACCGGCTGTGAAATGAGACAGGACTAAATTGGGCCAGAAAAGGTTGGAGAAAGAAAGCCGAGGTGGGTGGGGGGGGCACCTACAGTGCAGAGAAAGTAAGTATGGAGGGAAAAAGGGATAAAAGTGCACCAGGACAGTAGAGGGGTAAAGGGGAGTAGAAATATGTGGCAGGGAGAGAGCTGTTAACACTGGGGGAGGGGGGCTGAGAAAGGGTGGAACTGGAATTTTTTTATCCAAAAATTCAATGGGATAGCCTCTTTTGGCAAACATGTTAGTAATAAACCCAACTTCATCCAGAAACTCGCATTCAAGGCTCACCATTCTGACTGCTCTCACCAGCTGCCCCTTGACTATCAACTTTTTTTGATGAAGGGGATGCCAACTACTGAATTCTAAATAAGAATTTGAAAATATGGGTTTTCTATAAATTTTGGAACGTAAAATTCCTTTATTACTATCCCAAATCAGGCCATCTAAATATGATATTTTCTCCTTACTATAATTATTAATAAACTGTAAAAATTCCACAGTATCATTAAAGTAAGATACAAATTCATTAATCTGACCTTCAGTACCTTTCCACAACAAAAATAGGCCATCCAGAAACCTAGTATAATGCTGGACATTCACCCATGCACAATACTCATTAGGTACTCCTGCTCCCAAAAGGACATGATGAGGTTTCCAAAAACTAGGGCACAAGCTGCCCCCATTGCAACACCAGTTAACTGCTTAAAATAATGGCCTTCAAAATAAATATAATTATTCCCCAAAACAATGTCCATAAGAGCAGTGATTTTATTAATAAAATCTTGGTCATAAAAACCTGTTTTAACCAACTGCTTCTCCAACCACTGAATACCCTCACTGTGGGGTGTAACAGAAAACATAAAATTACCACGTCAATGGTCACCATAAACACCCCAGGGGTTACCTTGACTGTTTCCAGTTTTTCCAAAAAGTGCCAAGAATCCTTTGTAATGTAGGTGAATTTTGACAGGCCTTTTTGCATGCTATAATCTAAAAATTTACTAATAAAGCATGTCTTAGATCTGTGACCATCTACTATGGGGCAAAATTGTAACCCTGATAAACCTTTATGAATTTTTGGTATTCCAAATATATTTTGTACCATGGGGTGTTCATTTTTTAAATATTCAAATTCGTCCAGACTGATCTGACCTTGATATAACATATCTTCTAATGCCAGGTCAATCTTTCGGTATGCTATATGAATCTCATTTAAGGAACTTTCCTGATATGTAACATCCATAAATAATAAATTAATTTTATCTAAATATTCGCTTTTATTCATCAACATAACCCCACTACCTTTATCAGGTTTCATGATACGCACACTATTGTCATCAATAAATTCTCTTAAAATCTCCTCCTCCATCACATTCAAATTACTACCATATACCATATGAGAATGTTTGTAAAATTGACTGATTTCCTTTTCACAGAGTTTTTCATATAGGTGTGTAACACTATTTAAGGGAGGATTAAAGGCACTTGGTTTAGACGGCCTACCCGAAAACACTTCACTAATATTATTTTGCCCATTAAACCATATTTTTAAATTTAACTTATGCGTGAACCATTTTAAATCAATTAGGGTATCCACCACATTCCCCTTTCTAGAGGGTACAAAAGTAAAACCTTTTGCCAAAAGATTTGCATGGTCAACTCCCACTACTTTGTTAGAATAATTAAAAATAATAAAATCATTCTCACTATTATCAATGACTGTGCATATATCATTACCTTCATCCCTAAAATTTACATTTTCAGCATACCGGGCTAAGAATTCAGAATTATCACCCCCAAGATGAACATCAGGGCTATCATTTTTGATATCGCCAGGGTTATTTAACTTTGTTTCCCCATCAACTAAACACTGTCTAAATGGCTCTACATTATTATTTGTCCAATACGAACCATTTTCATCACAGTTGCCCTCCATAAATGCAGCTAAACTCTCATCAAAATAATCAGGTATACATTTGCATACATTACTTTCCATAAAAGCTGTTTCATTATTCCCCAAATCTACTTCAGTACATGCACCAACATCATCATCAATGTTCCTTCCGATTGGAGAATAAATAGACTCATTAAAGAAATTAGAAATGTCTGCCATTACCTCATTTGAAGGACAAACAAGCGCCCCTACACCAGAACATAAATCTCCTTCTGTTCTGAAAAAAAACAGCTATAGCCACATCCATTAATTCATCTGTGGAAGGTCGACATAAAATGCTCATTTCACCTTTATCAACAGGCCTCACCACTTCAGTGACCTGTTCAACACTTTTACTACGAGTTTCTAATGTACTGTTGTTAATTAAATCATGTCCACTATTTAAACTACAAAGAATGTCTGAGTCCACCCCATTCAGGGAACACAAACACGCCACAGTATTAACATTCAATTTATAGTTCACCAGCTCACCAGAAGTTTTACTAAAACTGCTTACATTTACATTGGAAACACCAGCAACAGTAATGTCCTCAAACCTGGCAACAGTTAATATCTGTTCCTTGTCTTCTTTGGCCTGGCTCCTTGCTTTACAAAATCCCTGTAACTCCCATCCAAAAAATGGGGCTGCTGATTTTTACCACGAAGCCTTTCAGAACGCCTCACTCCATCTGCAAATACAGCCGATGATTGCGAGTTCAACCGCTGCTCTCTTTGAGTCCTCGGCACTGACGTCACTTGCTCAGCCCCCTTCGGCTCCTCATTGGTTCCTTCATGCTGCTCTTCTTCACGATTACCCAAGGAACAGGGATATACCCTTTTCAAATGATATTCATTGATATCCTTTTTTAACTTGTTTTGCTTATGCAAAAACACAGTACCACACACATTTTCTACATTTTGAACAACCCCTGTATGACTGACCTGGTGTCGTTCATATTCCAAGTCTGCTTGGATAGATTTGTTTAGTATGCCCAAGTTGTTACATCGAACCTCCAATACTTGGTTGTTGTACTTAATCATTAAATGTATTAAGTCAATGCCAGACCTGTGAAACAGAGCATGCAGTTCTTTGAGGAACTCCTCATTACCCTCAGCTCCATTTGGGCATCTCCAAAGCCGCAAACCACAAGGAACCTGCCCTAACTCAATATTCTTTTCCAGGTATGCATTCTCCATCTGCAATTTCTTATATATAAGCAAGTCTTTCTCCAAAGATTTTAACTTCTCAGCAATATTAACTAGTTGTTGCAAGTTAAACTCAGTGCTACCATTACTGGTATGAAAGTCAGCAGTACTAACTAGTTGTTGCAAGTTAAACTCAGTCCTACCATTGCTGGTATGAAAGTCGTATTTATTTTTCTTCCAGGCATCTCCACCACCTTCACTCCTATTATTGTTATTACAGCTGATCCGCTCACCTTCTCCTGTGGGGCCATTGCCACCCCCCTCAGGAACATTAGCTGCTTGCAATCCCTGGATAGTCTGGGTGGGCTGGGTTAAAGGAACCCCCAGACTCACAAAGATATTGTTAGCCACTGGTGCTTCATTCCTGTCCATCAGAGTTTGAATCTGAGCAGTGTGAACTGTCAACTGTTGGTTTATTTTTTTGTAATAAATCCAACACTTCACTGTTAGTAGCTGATGAATCCATAGTGCTCTACACGTACCAACACAAAAAGAACAGCAATACCAACCTAAGAACTTCTTCGACCAACACAAGGACACCAGCTCCAAAAACAGATGAATACTTTATTAAAAGATTTAGCGCTTTCTTCCCCTGATAGGGACTTAGAACACTGACAATGAATTACCCAGCCCTTAAATACACATCACCCTGCAGTTAATAGATTAATCACATAATTACCTCAATTAAGTAAAACCATCTTACAAACATTAAATACTTAAAACACATAATTTGCACACAATACATAAATACAAAATTTACATTGCTATAACACTCTCCATAGAATCTTAAAAGGTTAAAATACAATACGATTACACAACCCTAACCCATAAAGGAGTACCACATCCAAAGACTCAAAAAACATGTTTAAAACATCATGGCATGATATTCCTACACTTTAACAGCACTCTGGGATTATTTACAGGATTTTAAATATTTTTATATGTAATTCCAGACTCTGACCACCTGGAGGCTGGCATATTGACGTGGTTTGGATAAATCATGTTGCCATCCAGTATCCCAGAAATCATTGTTTGGCTCAAAAATGTTACATCATGCAGGCCTCCATTTGCCTAAAGTTCCTGTCATTTCATAGATGTTGCATGCGTACAAAGTACTGAGTGAAATAGAACAGTGTAAGTAACATTCCCTGATGCTGGATGACTACTTAAAACAGAAACAGTGCAAATGCCACAGAACACACTCAAAGTGCTGTTTACTGCTGCCTTTTTTTCTAATTTAGTTTAAATGGCACTAATTTGTGAGACAATGAATTCCAGGCCATTTACTTCTCCCCTCCCCGATAACACTTAGCTTCCCTAGCTGTCAAAGTCCTGAGGGTAATTTGACCTGGTAATTCCATTGATTGGCAGATCTCAGCAGGGTGCTTGACTCTTGTAATTTAATCTTTGCTCTAGCATTTCCTTTGTTAGAGGGGACATTTTTTTGCTGCACTATAGCCATGGCCTTACTTGACTGCAATCACATCCAGTAAGGTCTTGCACCAAGGAGCTAAAGAATAAAACATTTATACTATTAACCAGTTTAGATCTTTATTCATTTAAGTGTTAAGGTATCACTTCATGCTTCCACCTTGTTAAAAATTGAGATTTACATGTGCAAAGTGTGTTGGTATGCAGTGTTTGCCTTCATATGTTTTTACTCCACTGGTTGGTTTGCAAAAAGAAAACATTTTGCAGTGTCCCTGGATTTGTCTTTGTACATACAAACCACATTGCTATATTTTCCCCTTCCTTTTTCTTGTGTCCAGAAGTCACTTATAACAAAGTAAATTTTTTATTGATTTTTTTTTTAAATAAAGGACATCAAGGTTAACTTACCTTGAATCAGATAATGGATGCCACTGCAAAGAATCACTGTTGAAATATTTGTGCATGGACAAAATCCCTTACTAAATCCAGTTCAATTGGTGCTATGGTTTTAATATACTGGTGTGTTTGCTCATGCCTTCCAAATATCTCCACCATTACATACCAGTTTTGCAGTGTAGTAATCACCCGACATGCCCATACACCTTTAGCCATCAATATGCAGCTACTCCTGTTCATGCGAGTATGTGAATTAATTTTCAGACTTAAGGTGTGGAAGCTGCACTGAATAATTCTAGGTGCTTGTTCAGGTTTCACATGGTGCTTGCTTAGAGCTACTCTCATGTTAAGCCACTATGAATATGTTGCACTGCCACCTCTGATACCAGGGTAATGCTTTCTATTCCCGCACTGCACACTAGCAGTATCTGGTGCAAATACAACAGAGAAGTATGCAAGCGGTACACCACCTAAGCATCATTTCCCGTGCAGAATGCACAAGTATGCATACCAAATTTCTGTGTTTCCAAACATCGGTGTTACTACACTACTACTGAATAAAATGAACAGCACTCAGGCTGGGGGAAGGGCAAGGGAGCTATGACATCACAGAATGGATGGGTCTTATTATTTTAGTTAGAATCAGATGACGGCTGTGGTGATGTCACTTTGGGGGAGGCAACTGATTAAAAAAAAAAAAAAGTACCTGCACTGCCTGGCCTCGATGATGTCAGTAATTGGGCGACTCCAGCAAGCTTTATTCAAACGTGAGAGAATCATTTTGTAAGTGAAACTATCACAGTATGAGAAGGTAGGCTTCTGTTACAGAAGTAAGGGGAATTATAAAAATTGTAAAAGCTTTATTGTTGTTGCTTTACAGAGGACAATGTAAATAGGGAGGAAAAGGGCCGTGAAGTTGAGGAATACATTAGAGAAACCTGTTGTACTCCTTTAAACGTTTTAATTTTAAAATACATGCTATACACATTTTTTCATGTCACTATTAGCAAGTTTTGGTATAATTCCCCCATTTACATACTGGTGCACGCTCACTCATGGACATACCTGCACACTTTTATATATTACTAGTTTACTTCATCCACTGTTTTCTGTGTATTTCTGTGTTTTTCTACTAGTTTTCATTGTATAAACATTTCTGAGGCTGTAAACATGAAAACTGTCATAACAGATATTTTTGTTTTTTTTCTCTCTCAACTGCAAAGCACTGACTTTTTTCTGAGCTGTAAATAACTTTGTTTTTATGCAGACAAATACATATGGATGGGTGTTTTTTAGATATTATTACACATATATATATATATTTATATTTATAGTGTTCTAATTAGATAATATTTATTATCTAGTTAGCTCTTTTTACTTATCTACCTATGTATATGATTTTAGTTCTCGTCATAGACTTGATGAAGGCTTTATTGCATTAGTTAGCCAAAAGCAATTTTAGTTAAAAGTCAATCTTTTTATTTGTATGCATGTATGTTATGCTTTTCTTAATACCTGATTTTGGAATGCAGGTTGCAAATGGATAGGCAGTGTTTTCCTTAAGTAGGATTTAGTTTGATCTAATCAGTAGTAGTGTGTGTGGGGAGATACTTGTTTTTAAATGCACTTTTGTAGCCCTGTTTATATTTTTGCCTAGAAAAGGCTGGTTTAAAATTAAACAATACATATATTTTACACACTTACTTCTAAGTGTAGAAAAGTTGATATGTTTAACATTGTAAAGTATTTCTAATTTTTTTTTCTTACTGAAGATCGGATCTGTGACGAATAAAGGCTTCCTGCTTTGGAACACTACCTGGGTTTCATGATTTTGGGAAATTATTGTGACAGAGCTCATCAATGAAGTTTTAAGACTACTTTTTCTGTTTTTTTTTTTTTTATTTTTTTTCCTCAACCCTCGTGTTGGTGAGATTGAATTATACAGATTCCAGTGCTTGTGTTCATTTTTTTTTTTTTTTTCATTTTTTATATATCACAACATTCTACCACAAAAGGTCATTTATTTTCACTTCTGATAAAGAGAGATGTAAGGTGTTTGTCTTCCTTCCTTATGTTACTGGAGCCACTTGTATGTCGGTCATGTAGTGAGGTTTTCTGGGTACCAGACAGATTCAAAAATCAACATGTGATGAGGAAGGGGATTCAGAAAATTGTGTGAAGGGATAAATCAAGTCTGAAACAGGGACATATCTTGAAATATAAGGACATCATGTGTAGGGGTAAATCAGGCCTAAAACAGAAACATTCTTCCAAAACAGGGACAGTTGAGAGGCCTGACCTAGGGAAAATAAGCTGCTACTTCCGCACCATATTCCAACACAACATGCAACAAGTATACAGTGATGTTGGTTATAGGAACAGAGAGTAGATATCACTGCTGAGGTCACTCCTGGCAAATGTTAGCGTCATCATTGTCTTCATTAGATACATTGTGGCCAGTGTGTCATCTGCCTTCAGCAGCCATGCCTTCTGCCCAAGGGGAAGGGTCAGCATGCAGGATGTCGGAAACAGACTGTCACAAATGAGACTGTTGATTCCAGTGCAAACATATCCTCACTGTCATCTGTGGGTACACAACCCATTAATCACAGTATCATTGTCAGCTGTCATCCCAAGATGCCTAGTCAGCTATAAATTCACACAGTCTGCGGACAGGACAATCTAGAGCTTATCTAAACAATCCTATCTTGGTTTGTGATTTACTGGGGAGTTGATTGGTAAGAGAAGTTTTATTTGAATTAATATTTTATTTTTATCACTGATTTTCACTGTTTGTAGGAAGGATGGGACAGCTTGTAGATGGGAAGATTTACTTTAATTTATATTTTGTTGTTGTATCTTTAATTTTCACTGTGGTTGTTAGAAAGGGATAGGTTTTAGACAGGCAAGCTCTAGCCATCCCAAGGGGCAGAGTCAGTTATAAATTCACACAGACTGCAGAGAGGACACTCCAGAGCTTATCTAAACAGTCCTACCTTGGTTTGTGATTATTGATTTTTAATGATAAAAAGAAGTGTGACTGCATGTGACATAAAGGAAGTAACAGTTTTTGTCTGACTCTCAGAACTTGTACAGTCAGAACAACAACTTTGCTGTTCTTTGGTGTTTAGTTGTATATTGCTTGTGTGATTTTTGTCAAATAAATTGATTTAAGTTCTCTCTGAATTCTGTGGTTACCGATTTGGATTATTCTTTTCTTTTATAATATTTTATTTGTTTGAAGCTGAATATGGATTCTTTAAATGAGTATGCTATTAATGATTTGCAAAAGTACAAATATCTTGTACAGTGTAATAAATGCTATGCATATTTAAAGGTCTTCTTCTGGCTTTTCCCGGTTAGGGGTTGCCACAGTGGATCACCTGTCCACTCATGATTGGCAGTAGAGTTTTACAGTGTTGAGTTGCCAGCCCAGAGCCCAACCTTCCACAGAAGGCACACACACACACACACACACTCACACCTAGGGCCAATTTAGAGTGTCCAATCCACCTACAGCATGTCTTTGGGATGTGGGAGGAAACTGGTGCACCTGGAGAAAACCCACACGACCACAGGGAGGACATGCAGACTCGGCACAGAAGGCACCCCAGCTGAGGATCGAACCAGAGAACCTCTTGCTGTGAGGCGACAACGGTAACCACTGCATCACCGTGGCCACCCTATGCATATTAAAGATAACACATGATAACACTGGTGATCTGTGTTCCTCATGTCAAAAGCTGGATGATTTGCTTACCATTACTAGAGGTAAATCTAGACTTATTGATGATGATTATACCTGTGCAATTGGCACGGCTTGGAGAACTGTTGTTACATATAGTAATGACTGGACTGGTGAGATAAATAGTGTTAGGCAAAGAGCAAATAGAACACATTTAGGAAATGATGTGTCTATTGTCTGTAAAGCTTATTCAATCCCTATGAAACAAGATGGTTCCCCTGACAACTTTGGAATTCTGGATGCAAGTATTCAGCAGTCTGAGGATTCAGAGTATTTAGAAGGAAACAAAAAAAGAAAGAAATGAAGAAGTTCACAACAAATAACAAGGAAGAAAACAGAAACTGATAAATGTCTGTAAAGGAAAGAGAATGAGTGCTAAAAAGGACACCACTTTGTTATGTAACACACGTATTACAGGGAATGATAACACTTTTCTATCAGAAAAACCTTCAGTCTACAGAAAAAGGCATCATTTTTCAAAAAAGAAGGTAGAAAAGGAGGCAGGGGGCAGGTGAAAAGGAAGAACTCAAACCTGAATGTGGAATGACTGAAGAACATTACTGTAAGAAAAAAGAAGGGAAAAACACATATTGACTATATGGCTCAAGCTGTGGATGTACAAATCCAGCTGGATGAGAATTGTATGCTTGCAAATTTAATATGCAATGAAAGCAGTGGGATTAATAAGACTAATGGTGATGAAGATCATTCTTTTGTAACAATTGATAGAGCAGATGTTACTGTATTAGAAGTGGAAGATTCTTCAGATCTGGTCAGAAAAGATATTCTTGTAATTGGAGAATCAGTTATTAGAGGAACTGATACTTTTACTTGCAGAGAAAATAATGAACATCAAATAGTGCCATGCTTGCCAGGAGTAAAAATAGATGTGAGACAAGCCTTGGAACGCCTTAATGTAAGGATGTATGGATCTGTTTTTATTCATGTCGGTACAAATGATCTCATCTGCAAGGACTCTCTCACTGTTAGTAGAGAACTTACAGCCCTCTTAGATAGTATAGCTTGTACTGGTGTTAGAACGTATTTTTCACAAATCACATATAGAAAGGATAGTCAGCTCACAGTGAATGAGAAGATTTTTTGGGTAAATACCTACATGGAAACAATGTCCTGTTTTAAAAAAAGGAAATGTGTAGAGCATCCAAGCCTCGCTTGGGGCACACGTGTTCAGACAGGATGGCGTGCATTTGTTAGGATCAGGGAAAAGAATCTTTGCAGCAGATATTTTGTAATATTTGGCAAACACCAGGCAGGATTTTTGCTGGGTCGAAAATTTAACAGTTCACATATAGTAACATTTGATGCATCTCTGATGATTGCTAATGCTCGAAACATTAATAATAAAGTTTTTTATTGGAAAATGTGTTACATTACCATAAGACTGATGTTGTCATTGTTTGTAAAATATGGTTAAAGAACAATGACATACATCTGATGGAGGTGTTATGACAGGGATTAAAGATAGTTACAAGACCTGTAATTATTGCACCATAGGCAAGACTGCTCTGCAAATTGTAGCATGATACAGGCCACCCTCACAAACTCAGGAACCTCACATGGCCTTCCTGAAAACACTAGAGGGGATAAATGTATCACCAAACACCATCATACTAGGTGACTTCAATTACCCTAATATAGACTGGGAACACTACTCAAGCCCAAACACCCTAGCCCAAAAGTTCCTGGAATTCATAAACTCAAATGCCATGGAACAACTAGTCACCATCCCCACAAGAGGAGATAACATACTTGATCTCATCATCACGAACATGGGAGCACAATGTTCAACACCGGAGGTGTACCCCTCACTGGTGAGATCAGACCACAAACTAATCTCGCTGGAGGTCCTCATCCCACCCCCACCTGAAATAAAAAGACCACAGTAAAGAACTTCTCAAAAGCCGACTTCACACTTCTAAAGACTAGTGTGGTCTCCTTTAAGGCCCCAAGCCCGGAAAACAGTACTCAAGCAGCTGAATCACTTACAAATGCCTTCTACCAGCACCTGCAGGACTGCATGGATAAGGCAATCCCAAGCAAAACAAAGACTCTTTGTACCAAAGGCAAGCGTCCAGTCTGGTGGACCCCAGCCATAAACAAACTCTACAACAAAAGGAGGAAGCTACTACAAGATAGAGCAAAATCCTTAAAAGGTAAGACACCCTTGATCACTATAAGTAAAAACTAAGAGCTCTCATAAAATCATCCAAAGCAAATTTCGAGAGAAAAATAGCTAAAGACTCAAAAGACAATCATAAGGCCTTCTTTAGCTATGTTAGAAACCTGGGAGGAAACTCCCAGATATGCTCAGAGCTAGTTCAAAATGATGTGAAGATTACTGATCCTACAGACATTGCCAACATACTGGCTGACAGGTTCAGTCCAAACTTCTCCCCTCCCCAAAAGGAGAGATATCTATACCAAATGATTGCAGCCCCCAAACATCTCCAGCGCCAAGTGAGAACTGCTCTCTCCAAAGCAAAAACACAGCATCCATGGGACCTGATGGTGTCCCCGGCTGTGTGCTCCATGAACTCAATGAGGAATTAAACCCACAGCTAGGACAGCTGTTTAATCAAAGTCTTACCTCTGGATACGTACCCAGGAGTGGCGCACTGCAACTGTGGTACCACTTCACAAAGGCGGTGCCTCCACCGACCCTGGAAATTACCGCCCATTAGCTTGACAAGCCTTATCTGCAAAGCCATGGAGAGGATCATAATGGACCTCATAAATAAAGACATAGGGAATTTGCAGACTTTGGATCCAACCCAGTTTGGCTTTGTCAAAGGCAGATCATGCCTTTTAAACTTGGTTGACTTTTTCGAAACAGTCACCAAAGCCATTGATGAGGGAAAGGCAGTCCATACAGCCTACCTCGATCTGGCTAAGGCCTTCGATACAATACCCCATTTGGGTATCATTGAAAAACTCATCAGCTTAAATGTCAACCCATACATCACAAGATGGGTTGCAAACTGGCTGAGTGACAGAACCCACAGGGTCAGAGCTGCTGGCGCCATGTCAGACTCAAAGCCTGTCACAAGTGGTGTCCCACAGGGCTCAGTCCTGGGCCCACTCTTGTTTGGCATCTACTTTTCCGAAGTACAAGCAAACACAGGAGGGTTATGGCTGACAAAGTTTGCAGATGACTGCAAACTGGGCCATAGTAGAAAACACATCTGACGCAGATATCCTTCAGAAGGGTCTCACAGAAACGGATAACTGGTGCCAGAGCCACGGCCTAAAGTTAAATGCCAAAAATGCATAGTCATCCCTTCGGGAAAAACAAGGTTACCCCTAGCTACCAAATAGGTGGCAATCCACTGAGCACAGAAGAAGTTATCAGGGACCTGGGGACCCAGGTTGATAGTAGTCTGTCATTCGACACCCATGTAGCTAAAGTAGTTAGGAAGACCTTCTACATTGCCCACCTTATCATGAAGGGATTCTCATCTAGATCAAGGGAGGTCATAGTCTCCCTTTACTCATCACTCATCAGACCAATGATTGAGTACAATGCCCCATTCGGAATGTATCTGACCCGACACTTGCAGCAGCTGGAGAGGCCACAAAGTTCCTCACCAAAAGGATAAAGGGTCTCAAAAATCTGTCCTATGCTGCCCGACTGAAAGAACTCCAGCTCTATTCAGTCGCCACCGCTTGCTCAGAGGTGACCTTTGCCTAACATACAAGGCCATGTCAAACCCAGATTTGATGAATATGCTTCACCTCAAAAATCTAGATCCATCAGAGCCACAAGGCGGGAGACTTAAACCTTGACACGGCTATTAATAGGATGTGCTGGAGGGATAGATTCATCACCCAAAGACTCCCTATGCTGTGGAACAAAATCCCGGTACATGTGAGGCAGAGCACCTCGCTGGCCTTGTTCAAGAGAAATCTTGACCAATGGATGGGAGATCGCAGATATACCCCAGGGATTACCTCAGTGTCACTGCTCGACAGAGGCACAGCAAAATAATGGGTATAGTTCCCCATACTAAAGGGGTGGCGTAAGCCACAAAACAATGGGCTAGGCTTGTAAATGCCCTCGGGCAGATAGCCTAGTATGAACCTATGAACCTATAAACCTATGTTCAATGATAACACCAATACTGTAGACTGTGCAATTGTGACAATAAAGACAACCCTGGAACATATAACACTTGTTGGAGTGTATAAACCACCAAAGTCAAGTGCTGATGACTTAGAGGAATTCATATATTTCTTGCATAAAATACAGGAGGGAATAATACTATTAGCTGGGGACTTATATTTACCGGAAACCGATTGAAATAATATTGATTCAACGACATTAGTAAGGAAATTATTCACCACTTATTTTCAGGAACAACAATTGCTTCAGATTGTAAAAAAAAAAAAAAAACTACCAGGGAATGGAACATACTAGACATTGTTTGTGTTCCTAAAGAAATTACAGTTACTTCAAGTCAAGTTTTACCACCAATGGTGTGCAGAGATCATGGGGTCATACAGGTTAATTTGTTGCTAGATAGTTCTGCCAAACTGAAATCTAAACCAATACACAGAAGGTTAATTACAGATTATATGGAAACAAAACAGTCACTATGTAAAACTAACTGGAGTGATGTGTTCAGTGGAAAAATTGCAGATGGACCGTGGAAAGTTTTGAAAGAGAAACATTTGAGTGCAAAAAGTCAATAAAATATTTAACATCAGGGTCTAGGCATACAACGTCAGGGGATATATTTCCATAAGAACAAGATACCTGATTAAGGTGAAAGATAAAAACATATAAGAAATGGAAGAGAGGTGAAACTATAACTTTGAAAACTGAAATAAACAAGCTGGACAAACAAATTAAGCACAGTGTGAGACAAGATCAAGAAAAAATTCAAGAAAATGTGTATAAAGATATTGAGCATAATATGAAACCTTTTTATAGATTCGTAAGATGTGGAAGGAGCAAAGACATACAAATTGATAAATTGTGCGCAGATTCTAAAATTTATTCTCAGGCACAACAGATTATAGATATATTTACAAAATTTTATGCAAAACAGTTTGGCTCCACAAAGCTGGTCATAAGTTGTCCTTGTGACATCCAGGAAACCTCAGATACTGGAATCAAATGAAATTATATTAAAAAAGAACTGTGCAAACTGGATCCAAACAAAGGACATGGAGGAGACAGAATTAGTAATAATGACCTGAGAACACTTCATCAAGAACTTAAAGTACCATTATATCTGTTATTCACTAGGTCATATAAATATGGGGAGATTCCTCAAGACTGGAGAAATGCATTTATTAAACCTGTCTTTACGGGAAAGGGGAGTAGGACAAACCCAGAGTCATATAGACCCTTAAGTCTACCTTCATAATTTCATGTTGTGGAAAAATAATGAATACTGGATAAGTTATTGTCAGATTTGGTTAGGTTGGGACTTGAAACCATACATCAGCATGCATATGTTAAAAACAGATCCATTACCACCTGTAACATGATGTTCTATAACAATATAATAACAGTTATGAATGAAAAATTGTGCTGTGATGTAATTTATATAGATTTAACTTCAGCATTTGCCAGGGTCATACAGAAAACACTGATCAATAATTTAGTACAACTAGGTATTGATGTACTTTTGATAAGATGGATAGCTGCATGGCTTACAAATAGGACATGGCAAGTATCACACACCAACTAGACAGGTGAAATCATTGGTTACAGTCAAGGTGTCGCACAGGGCTCTGTACTAGGCCCTTACTTGTTTAGACTGTATCTTTTAGACCTAACTTTTTCATCTGAGGTGTTCTACAGTTTATATGCAGATGACCTGAAATTGGGTAAACTGATTACATGTGTTACAGATAAGGCATGCCTGCAAAAGAACTTGACTAAATTCACCATTTGGGCACAGGGGAATAATATGCTGATAATTACATCAAAAACTAAGCATATGAGATTTGGGAGACATAAATTGAAAAGTGAATATTTGCACACTGTGATTGAAACTGTAGACTCATTTACAGACCCAGGTAGATCCAGCTATGAGTTTTTCTAATCAATGTGCCTTCGTTGAAGGTTGGGCGTTGAGCTGGCACCTCGGCACCCGTAAAAAATCTACTGCCAATCATTAGCGGACTGGAGTTCCACTGTGGTGACCCCTAACCGGGAAAAGCCGAAAGAAGAAGAAGAAGAAGAAGATCAACCAATTGGTTAATGATAGTTATAAAACTATAGGTTGTATAAAAAGTCTTATAAAGTCTAGGAAATCAGAAATGATGAAGTCATTGTTTGTTAGTTACATTAGACCCACAATTGAGTATGGAATAACAATATGGAAACCTTATAAGAAAACAAGCATGAGTAAACTGGAAAGAGTACAGTGGAAATATACCAATGGCATCCATGGATTTGAAAATTTAAATTATTATGAAAGACTAAAAAATAAGAACTTGTGCAGTGTATCTTATAGATATCCAAGAGGAGGTCTTATTCAGGTATATAGGGTATTTAGAGACAACTATCTCTGGGAATGTTTGGGGTTATCAAAAAATAATAGAGAATCATCAGACAACTTATGTAGAAGATGCTATAGGAATGAGAAGTGTACTAATTGTTTCTCTGAGAGAGCAGCTGATGCATACAACAGACTACCAAATTACATTAAAGCAAGTATTAGTTTAGATTTTTTTTTAAGAACAGCCTGGACACTTATTATGGCAAGCTAGAAGGGCATTATTGGCCGTGCTTGAAATATTTGTATGCTTGTATGTATATGTATGTACCTGTGAGCACACAACACAACCTACAATGCCCACTCATGGGCCTCAGCCAGATAGTGGCTAATGGCACTCCTCTGTCATAATACCCAGGAAACTTCATCAGGTTGCATATGCATGTTCACATAGTTCTGCCCCCTTCCCTGTCTCCTGTGAGTTCACAGGCTGTCACCCCTGCACATGGTCAATGACCACTTCATGGTCAGTGGTGTTTATCATGATCAGCACACGGTACTTCCAATCAGAAGAACATTCATGGTCTTTTAGTTCTAAACACTTCCTTGCCATGGACCACATCACATCCTGAAATGGTAAGCCAACACTGTGGACAGTGTTAATAATCCTATTATGGCAGGCAGACGTCATCATTGCAGGATGTGTTCCCTGACTCCCATGCCTTATAAGGATATGTAGCTACTGTGTTCACCTACCATGACCATATCCTATCCTGCTGTGAGGATGTCACCTTTCAGTATGTCCTCCCAGCCACATCCTTGACCCTACCCCATTTCATAGTGTTGCATTTACCTTTCACTGTGTCTCCCAACCACATCTGTGACCTTACCTACTCCATTGCATACTGCTGCAGTTATTTGTCACTGTGTCTTCCAGACGCTTGTACAAGTGACAATGACTGTAACTTGCCCACCCCCAGATACTCTGGGTGTGGTGATGTCTGTTGGTTCACTGCCCTACACAATCTGGATTAGATAACAAATGCATCATTTTACTGTGTTGACTATGGCATGGACCATAACTGTAGGCCACACACCACCTTTTGCCAGTGCTGCAATGGATCATGCCTGCTTCTGCCTCAACTGTGGTACTGCTGCTCATGGGCCTTCCTTACCTGACCTTCCCATCTCTGCCTCCTGCTGCTGAAGTAACTGATGGGAAAGGTCCTGCCCAAATGTTAACCTGCTGCTCCAGCTGTTTGCACAATGCCATGTTGTGTAGCATTGAACAAAAAATAAAAATAATACTGCAGATTTCAGGAGTATTGCAATATCCTATCTGAAATAGGCATTGGAAGCATTCCTTAAGTAGGGTGAATGCCTGCGCCACTATTTTACAGAGAACTGCCTGGGTAATGCACAGACATATTATTCGTAATGTCTGACAATTAAAAGAGAGCAGCAGCTATTCCTGTTGGTGTATCGCAGTTTCTCTGGGCTAGGTTGGGCCTTGATGGACATATGTGTACAATCAATGGCTCCCAGGACCTCAGACAAGTGGACAGTGTTGTAAAATGTCTGCCTGATTGTGGTTCTCTCCTCTGAAGTTCTGGGGAACCCAGTATGAACCTTGCTGCAGCACAAGTCAAGGATCACATTCAGAACTCTTGAGGCTGAGACCTGCAATATTTCCTAAAGTGTTTCTAGTTCATCACAGGAAAGTCCCTGTAGCTAAGATTGTTAATGCTACACAAATTCATTAGTGTGCACAGGTATGAGTATTCCATACATCTCCATTGATTCCTATTCTGGGTGACACAGTTGGACAAGGTCCCATAGAGTATCTCTGCCTACATGAAAATAGTTCACAATCTGCTAGTAACTCAGGTGGTGACAATTCAGACACTGTCTGTACCTCCTGCATTGGCATAGATGGTCATGATGTGTATCAATATGGGCACAGCTAACTGAAACGACTAGTGTTATCATAAAGGAAAGGTTCGGAGGTGGCTTCTGACAGCAGTGTAATAAATTTAAGTCCCCAGCCACTATTATTCTTCCCTTCTGTGTTTCAAGGAGGAAATGTATGAATTCCTTTAGGTCATCAGCACTTGACTTTGGTGGTCTATACACTCCGACAATTGTTAAATGTTCCAGGATTGTCTTTATTGTCATAGTTACACAATCTACAGTATTGGTGTTATCACTGAACATGCAATAGTCAGCCCCTATCATAACACCTTGACCTAATTTTTGTTAAAATGTCTGTTAAAGTAAAAAACTTATACCCGGACAGAACTTATTTCCAGTTATTGCTCTTTAACCAGGTTTCACAAACAATAACAACATCACTCTTGTGGGAATATAGCAGATTTTTCAGTAAAGAACATTATTACTAATGCTCTTCTTTAACAGCTATCAGTGATAAATCAAATATTGCTATCTATGAACTGTTAAATTTCTGACCTGGCAAAAATCCTGTCTTGTGCTAGCCAAATATTGCAATATACCTGTTGCAAAATTCTCTTTTCTTGTCTTGACAAGTGCACATCATCTTGTGTACCCACATGTGCCCAAAATTAGGCTTACTCACTTCCATTATCTTTAAATGGGCCATTTTTTGTAAGCATTTATCCAAAAAATCCTTTCATTCATGTTGACCTGACTCTCCTTTGTAAATGTGATTTGTGAAAAATATGTGCTAAGTGCTGTACAAGCTATGCTAGTAAGTTCTCTACTAACAGTGAGAGTCCTTGCAGATGAAATCATTTGTACCCACATGATTAGAAACACCTACATGCTTTATATCAAGGCATTCTTCTTTCTTAAATCCTGCATTTTTGCTTCTGACAATCATAATTGTGTCCATTTTTTGATGCTTATTATTTTCTCCGTGAATGTAAATATTAGTTCCTCTAATAATTTGATCTCTAATTACAAGCATAAAATTTCTGTTCAGATCTGAAGAATCCACATCTAATTAAATAATATCTGCTCTATCAGTTGCTACAAGTGAATGATCTTCATCGCCATTAGTTTTATTAATTCCACTGTTTCCTTGCTTACTACATTTGCATGCATACAATTCTCATCCAGCAGTCTTTGTACTTCCACACTTACACCATGTTCTCAACTTCAGTCTTTCTCCTTTTTTTCTTACAGCAATGTTCTTCAGTCTTTCCAAGTTCAATTTTGCTTTCTTCCTTTCCACCTGACTCACCTTCTTTTCTACCTTCTCTGTCTGAAAAATTATACATTTTTCTGTAGACTGAATACTTTCTGATTGGCAAGGGCACCCGCAGGCAGGTGCAAGGGGGTGCACTTGCACCCCCCTGGAACCAGCTGGCCGAGAAATTAATTTAAATAAAAAAAGTTTTTTTTTTTTAAAGGGCGTTCCTCTTTAAGAACGTCCTTTGCATCCCATCCAGTCACACCGACGCAACAGGTGTTTGTGACCTGTTTTCGTCTTCTGTGTCTGTGCAATTGATGGTTTACGTCTTCGTCTTTCGCGCCTACTGGAAATTTGAATTCAAGAGGACGTTCGGACTGCGCAGATGAATGTAGATGTGAGAGGTAGGTGTGTGCGCGTGTGTGTTTAAGTGTTTAAGAGGTGTGTTTGTGTGTGTGTGTGTGTGTGTGTGTGTGTGTGTGTGTGTGTGTGTGTGTGTGTGTGTGTGTGTGTGTGTGTGTGTGTGTGTGTGTAAGAAATAGGTAGGTAGGACTCGGAGTCTGTGGATGTAAGAAGTAGGTAGAACGTGTTAAGCTTAGCAATCACTCACAAATTGTATGACATTTTAGTTCTGACACGCAAAGTCATGAAAACTGGCCTGATTGTACTATAATGGTTTGGTTGCTCTGGTAATCCATGCAGACATTTAAGAAGCTTCTGTTGCTGAAGCAAATTGAAAACTTTCTTTAACTCAGAAAAACGTCATACCACTGAACTCCCTTTGCATCACAGGTTCTTGTAAAAGTGGAGTGGCTGAGTGTTAGAAAGTCCAGTGCAGACAAATTGTTAATTATTTCGTAGTAGTCCATTGTTTTCTAATTGATTTTTTAAATTGCTTTCATCATTTACTAATATATGATGTTATATACACTTTTCTACCTCTTCTAATACTAGAAAGCTCACTCCAGATATTACATTTTGTTTGAAAAAGAAAATGTCTTGATACATTGTTTGGCAGAGTTATAATCATATTTCTGAAAACTGCTGTTTGTCTCTATTGGTCTCTGTCTGTCTGTCTTAAACAATATCATGAAGTAAATCTTGGAAACCTAAAATGCTTGACTGGCTCTTTGACAAAAAGGGATGAAGCTCTGATTGTGATTCAGATGACTTGATCTTGATCAGTTACTCAGGCACTGTAGAAACCATCAGGGGATAGTAGAAGTGAGCTGCTGATACCAACATGTTAATACAGGTGTGTGGGGAGGCAGGGGTCTATATTATATCCTCAAAGAGACTTTTCTTCAAACGTATAATCATCGACACCTAAAGAGAGAATGCTCTAAAGCGCAAACAGCCACGTCGGGCTGTACACAAAAAACACAAACTTCAAAACCCTGATCAAGTGGGGGGATTCACCCCCCACACCCCACTAACTAAATATACCAGCTCTGAGATCACTATATGTTGGGGAGTAAGGCAATTCCTAATAATGGCCAACAGATTTTTTTCCAGTGGAAAAAATTTGTGGATGTGGCCATTCACACTTGATTATATGTTGTAAGAAAAGTCTCTTTGAGCATATAATATAGACCTGGGGAGGTGGGTATTTTCCAGTATGCTGCAGTGCTGACACCCACTGGAGGACAGATGTACAGCAGGCTTTATGTGAACCAAGTACTGGCAGTATAAAATTGCATTACCCATGGTCTTCATCTCATAGGCTATGGCTGCTTAGCTGCACATGAATGACAGACCATATATAGAAAACCCAAATGGCTACCTGGATAATGACTAGTGATCAAATGGTTCTTACATTTTACTGGTGACTAGATAGTGCTCTGTGGTAGTGATGGTGGTTCAGATAGTCAGGCATAATGGAAAAGAAAGCCACATTTCTTAAATAAATAAATGTTTTTATGTTGAAGACTAGTTTATTTGCAGCATGAAGCGCTTATTCAAGTGTCTTTTTTTCACAAATTAGAATGTTCGCAATGAGTTGTCCTGCAGATGCCTGATAATTGTGTTTAGTTCTTAAAGATAAGTATATTTCATCAGTATTATTTTTATATAATTATTTATGCCTGAAAAGAAAGCCATTATTTCATTCATATTCTCTCTTCATAACATTGTTGAGTCTTATCCCTCATTGACTCCTAACACCTCAGATGTTTTTCCTGTTCTCCCATGATTCCAAATGCAGCAGTTTTATAAATATGTTTAATTTTTCTGTCCTTTAAGCTTGCTGTGTTAGATGCAGTTTTATGTAAGATAATTTGTTTTAAGGGGCATTACTGTAGTTGCTTTTGTAAAACTTTTTTTTTTTTTTATTAAATGATTTGGGCAGCTGTAAGGCTTTATTTACTTGTCAAGTTTATTCCATGAATGAGCTTTACCGTTTTTCTGCTGTTGGATTACTGAAAATGTGTATGTGCTAAAGCAATATCAGTTGCTTTCAGGTTTGTCTGAGTTTCCATTTGTTGTGGTCATTGCCATGTCTTTAAGGACTGGCTTGTTAGCTACAGATGTTTTTGCTTCATAGAACAAAGCATTCCAAATACATCACTGTTCCTAGCATTAAGCTCTTGTCAATGTCAAAATGTACTGGGTTGGGAAGTTGACATAATGGTTAAGGTGTTACATTGCAAACACAAGGTGTAGGGTTTGATTCTCACATAGAATAGTTGGCTAGGATTAAAATGGCCCATAAAGGGCAGTTCAGCTAGTGCTAAGCTATGAATCTGTGAATATTAAAATTAAATAAGTTTTTATTCTTGACAGTCTTAGCTTCTGGGTAGATTTTGTGGTTTATTCTCTTTGAAAACTGAACATTTGTTTGCTTCAGCTGAAACTGAGTTGGAATCATTCTCCTAATTATTTATTTTTTAGTTTTCATATGCCTCTTGTGCCTGCACTGAATCATCCTTCTATAATTCAGATCATCATTTTTCAGTATCTTTCATTGAGTTAAATGATTTTTCCTGTAATGCTTCATCAGTTACAGTAGCTTGGTTCCCTGTCTGTGTGACACCAAATAATTTCTTTCTACATCTGCAGAGGATACATTTAGGAAATCTGTGTCCAGCTTCTGAATCTTACATGGCACCTTTTGTATGTCTCACAATACCATGTTGTTTGGTTTTGACTTCACAATATCCTTAACCTTCTACAGAAGCTGTCTCTCATAACATATAATCTATTCAAGAGATACAGAATGATAACATTTAAAAGGAAACAGAAGTGCTTTGGCAGTAAAAATCAGAAGGTACAGTCCATTGTTTGTAAGCAGTACTGAAGTGCAGCAATTTAATTTACTGTGGGTATAGCATTTGGTGTTTGAGGGCTATGGATTCTGGCAGCCAAAAAACGAAATATCCTGTTTTGGATGCCACCCTAGATCCTGTGAAAACTTAATTATCAGAAGTGATGAAAACTAAGCAAACATCCTTCATAATTTTTAAGTTTAGATCCCTAGAAATTTTAAGGAAAGGAAAACAAATTACATAGGAAAATATGTTTGTCTTGTTCAGATTCTGTAGTGAAAATGGTTAACTTATGACAGTAATGCCATATTTGTTAGGTTGCAGACATTGTTGCAGGTACAGAATTTAGTTCTCTTAATTCTTTCCTTTTTCACCTTGGCCTACATTATCGCATACTCTGGGAAAATTCTAGTTGAAGTCTTGCTAGGTTACCTTCATCTGTCTTCCAAAGTAAAAGCAGAAAAACACACCAATGGCAACCAAAAGCAGACACCGACCACAAAATCGAATGAAAATAAAAATAAACACCAGTGCAGCTACCACAGCTAATAACATAAACTTTAATGAAATAAAAAACTGAGGATAAGCACTTTTGCGTTACTAGGAATGCTTCTTTAGATCACCTTGATGACATAAAACAACAATATTTAAAAGAAAAATAACCAATGAAAAAGCAATTACAAATCCGCAAAAATTCAGTTTGTTAGAAAGTAAAAACATTCAACCTGAAAAAATTACATGGAGCTGCTTACTGCTTGGTGTGATGGATTTGAAGTCTTCTTAAGACACTCAGTCTTGCTGGCTGGATTCTGCTAAAATTCAAAGTCTGGTTATATTTGCATTCACACTCTGTTGCATACAGAAACTTGCAGAATATACACTGATGAGAGAATATACTTTGCAGCACTTGTCTTTAAGAGCAGTAACCAATAACTTTTATAATAAATCAAACTGGACAAACATTGCAGCTTAAAATACTGTTCCAACTTTACTTCTCATATAGTACAGATGATGTGAGAGATATAACATTTACCTTAGGACAAATGAGTCCCTACCATACCTCTAACATAACTGGATTTATACAGCTCTTTATATACAGTTTTAGTCCTTGGTATTCTATTTTGGAGAATTGCTTATCCTGTAGAAACAATACTAAGCTTCCTTGTTTAACAATGTCTTGTAAGAGACCAGCTTTTCTGACAGTGTGAATATCCTGTAACAGTGTCCTGATGTCCATGTAGAAAAACATATTTTTGAGGAAACACATTGTTCTGTATTCTATTTGGATCTGTGTATAAAAACATCTGTTCTTGTGCCAATGCTGATAAGCATATCCTGTTTTCCATGCAGAAAAACATATTTTTGAGAAAACACATTGTCACAGTGTCATAAACATATCCTGTTGTTTTAGGAAACATATTGTGTCCATCCTGTTATTTTAGGAATCATATTGTGTCCATTTTTATATGCAGAAAAACATGTCAGTGTTCTTTAAAAGCAGATTTTGCATTTTTGCTCTTGCATACATCCTATTTTTAAGTCTGTAAGGGAAAAATGTCCATTCTTTAAAAGCAGATTTTGTATTTTTGCTCTTGCATACATCCTGTTTTTAAGTCTGTAAGGAAAAATGTCCATTCAGCAGATTCCTTTTCCAAGCCATGGTCATTTAGTATGACTGCTGATCACATATTACTAAACTCTGTTTCTGCATTTAAGCAAGCCTTTTCTTTCAGCATATTTACAACATAATTAATTTCAGACTAATATTAATAATATCTAACAATTCCCTCTGTTTTTAAACATACTCAAAACATTTTATATAGAAAACACAAGAAACAAACCTTTAGTTTGATACAACAAATCAAAATGCAATTTTACATAGTTAATACAATGATATTAAAGTATTACTACCAAAACTGAATGTATTTAACAACTTTTTCTTTTGCAGACCATTCTGTGAAAATATTTTATCAGTTATGAGCTGTGTCTGCTTTAATTTTACTTGATTAGTTTATTATTTTGCAATCACAGAATTTAATTTATGACTTAGAACTGTTCCATTAACTCTTTGCAACTGTTGAATTAACTATAAGAGACAATAACTATGTGCTACTGCAAGCATTTATACACTGCTGAAAATACACAGTTTCAATGTCATTTTAACCATCACATTGTGTTCATGTCTCTGAACTGCTCAATAACATCTTGGTAAAATATTGAACTGGGCTTAGATAATAAATATTTGAAAGCAATTATTTTACTGGGGTAAAACCAATGATATTACAACTTGACAACTTACTTTTGAACTTATTACAATGTATCCTGATCAGTATGTATTTACACAGACTGTTTGCTATTTATGCATTTCAATCTAGTAGGTATCCTGGACCCATTGTTTTATTTAAATATGTTTATTCACACATATTCATTACTAGACATTAATTTCATTTGTACTGAATTTTTCTGCATTTGTACATACAAAGACTATCATTTGTACTGACATTTTCTACATTTGTACATACAAAGACTGTAAAGTACATTTAGTCTAATCTTACAAATTTAATAACATTAATATTGAGCAAAATCTTGGAAAATGTTTATGTCTCTTTAGAAATATCTAGTGGAACTGGCACCAAATGCATATGTCATGTTATTTTAAACTACATACTCAGCAATTAACAATATTTATGCTTTTTTATACCAACATTGTTTTGCCAAAAACATATTAAAAATAGTGACCATTCTTGCTATTAGAAACATTTATGCATTTTGCATATCTTTATTCTCTCTTGTATAGCTTTAATAAAGCAATTTTAAATCATCTCTTGTTTTTTAAACCATCTCTTTATAGCTTTACAGTTTAACAGGTTGTAAATACAATTTAATACTAAACAATACAATAATAACCATTATGATAGCTATTAACAACTTGTAAAATATCTTATCTTGTCAAGTTTAATCCAGTTTTCCAGTATTTCTAATACACTAATACCTGTTTTTCCTCTCCCTAAAAGAGCATTGTCAAGAAGGAATGAGATATTCTTTCCTGTAGCTTTATTTTAGACCCTTATTATTTATTTTTCTGTAGCTTTATTTCAGACCCTTGTTGTTTATTTTTTCTGTAGCTTTATTTCAGACCCTTGTTGTTTATTTTTTCTGTAGCTTTATTTCAGACCCTTGTTGTTTATTTTTTCTGTAGCTTTATTTCAGACCCTTGTGCAGTATGCTTATACAGTCAGTGTAAAACTGAGAAAGTGCCCCTCCCCCTGTAGTACTTCAGCACTGTTTTCCTGCCCTATGCTGTGAGAATAGAATGTATGTCAGCCCAACACTTTGGTTATACATTTATTTTATTAGGTTACTAAATAAAGCTTTCACTGTATATTACCTCTAGTAGGTATTTACACCCTCCTGCACAATTGATTTGAACTGTATATATACTATAGCCCATTTGCTGGCTGTACTTGATGCAACTGAGTTTTTTCTTTTAACATTTACTTGCAAACAGATTATCAGTGAAATATATGCACAATTGTGACATTTTATTACAATTACCAAATAGTGTTGCCTGTAAACATTTTAACAATTATGTTTTAATAACAATGATGCTTTAGAAAAACTCAAGCTACTTATCTGGCAATCAGTCTTGTTGTTTATCTTATCTTTCCAGCATTTCCTGTAACTATTCATTCAGTCTAGGAAGGTCTGAGCTCACATTTCATACTCTGTAAACTATAGTTAATTCTTTTAGCATTTTTCCTTTAATGTGATTGTGATTTGCATAACTATGCATTTATACAACATAAATAGACATTATTTTACAATTACCTTACATGGATTTCAGTATTTTTATTTATTTAACTATTTAACTGTCCTGCCATTAATTTTACAAAAACTGTTTGAATAATACCATCTGTGATTTTTTTTTTTAAAATTCAGAACTTTAACTGTTTGGTGTTACTATACAATTATAAAAAATTGTAAAAAAAAAAACAAAATAGATATTAGCTTAATTAACATATGTTTATATTTATATTTGCTGACGTCTGCCTTTTGCTTTTGTGTATTGTAAACAAATGTACTCTAGATGAAAAAAACATACATGCATGTCTGCCTTGTATCTGTATATCTTTATACAAGCATGTCAGTCTTGTGACTTTAAATCTTTATTCTTATTAACTATTTTTCATTTAATTTTATGCACTATAACTGTTTTGTTTACCTTTTGACTATGCTAAGAATGGCAGTCATATGCTGTACTTACTGTAGTACTGATAGATGTCTTGCTTTAACTGAATGAAAGTAAAACATTTATAAAATGATTTGTCTCTATCATCCTACCATGTATGTTTAACCATTTTCAAAACATAAACATATTATAAAATATATTTCTTTTGCACAGATTAACTGTGTATGCAGGAAGTTCCCAGTCTTTGTCAGTTCAGCTAATTTATTTCCTTTATCCTGCAACTGCTGTTGAATTTCCTTATAGTCTGCTTGATATGTCTCAGGAGCCTGTTCTGCTGAATCTGAAACTCCTAAGCACTTTTGAAAAGATGTATGTATAACTTGTCTAAGCTTCCTGAACTCATTGTGTCTGTCTTTTAGAAGTTTACTACATTCCTTTGTAACAAAATGTACTAGGAGTTCTATCAGTAACTGATTTGACTCACATGTGGTGACAGGACATAACTGTTCAACATCAGAATGTAATGGAAACACTTTACCCTTAGTTAATTCTTCAGATCTGTCTTTACAGTCTATTTTTTTAGCAATATGATGCAATATTATTTTATCGCATAATACACAAAATGCAGTTTTTGTTGAAGCACACAATAAACATTTGTCATATTCCACATGGTTTTCTTTGAGATACCAGTCAAATATTGTAATACATTTGCATAATGCCTTACTATCAACCTGCCCTAATAAGGTTTTACATTTACTAATGTGCTGTGTATACCAACATAGCAATTTACTAAAGTTTGGTTTACTCCTGCATGAATTATAAATAATATCCATACTGTCTAATATACAAACTGTCTATGAATAAACTATCTTAAGAATATACAAACTGTTAACATCATCCACACTAAATATGTGACACAGAAAAAAGTCTTACCAGTTAGCAAGAAAACAGGTGATCAAGCTGTTATTGCAGATGGCTAGAAATTTTTCAGAGTCACTTGAGAAGCTGGTGAAGCACAACAGGCAGCAGACTACTGTGCTAGTGGACATTCACCTTTTCTTGAAGAATTTGTGGCACTGCAAATTTCTTGAACTAGTCTCACTCCTGATTGTAGACGTCTAAAAAACTTTACTACTGCAAGCTGCATAAACTGGAATACTTCTGTTTAGGATTTATACATACGTACAAATGTTAGTTACTGCAATTTGACTGAAGTGACCCTCTGCAGGGCTTACCATCACTCCTCCTGTGTTTGAATTGCAGGCTAGCTTGCCATTGAAAAAATTATATGGATGCTTACTGGAGCTTACTTGCTGTGGGATGGATTTGAGGTGTTCTTAAGACACTCAGTCTTGCTGGCTGGATTCTGCTAAAATTCAAAGTCTGGTTATATTTGCATTCACACTCTGTTGCATACAGAAACTTGCAGAATATACACTGATGAGAGAATATACTTTGCAGCACTTGTCTTTAAGAGCAGTAACCAATAACTTTTATAATAAATCAAACTGGACAAACGTTGCAGCTTAAAATACTGTTCCAACTTTACTTCTCATATAGTACAGATGATGTGAGAGATATAACATTTACCTTAGGACAAATGAGTCCCTACCATACCTCTAACATAACTGGATTTATACAGCTCTTTATATACAGTTTTAGTCCTTGGTATTCTATTTTGGAGAATTGCTTATCCTGTAGAAACAATACTAAGCTTCCTTGTTTAACAATGTCTTGTAAGAGACCAGCTTTTCTGACAGTGTGAATATCCTGTAACAGTGTCCTGATGTCCATGTAGAAAAACATATTTTTGAGGAAACACATTGTTCTGTATTCTATTTGGATCTGTGTATAAAAACATCTGCTCTTGTGCCAATGCTGATAAGCATATCCTGTTTTCCATGCAGAAAAACATATTTTTGAGAAAACACATTGTCATAGTGTCATAAACATATCCTGTTGTTTTAGGAAACATATTGTGTCCATCCTGTTATTTTAGGAATCATATTGTGTCCATTTTTTTATATGCAGAAAAACATATCAGTGTTCTTTAAAAGCAGATTTAGCATTTTTGCTCTTGCATACATCCTGTTTTTAAGTCTGTAAGGGAAAAATGTCCATTCTTTAAAAGCAGATTTTGTATTTTTGCTCTTGCATACATCCTGTTTTTAAGTCTGTAAGGGAAAAATGTCCATTCTTTAAAAGCAGATTTTGTATTTTTGCTCTTGCATACATCCTGTTTTTAAGTCTGTAAGGGAAAAATGTCCATTCAGCAGATTCCTTTTCCAAGCCATGGTCATTTAGTATGACTGCTGATCACATATTACTAAACTCTGTTTCTGCATTTAAGCAAGCCTTTTCTTTCAGCATATTTACAACATAATTAATTTCAGACTAATATTAATAATATCTAACACAACCAATCAAAGAATATGTATGCCTTGTATACCTAAATACAAAAAAATAACTATAAATACATGGGTTATTTAGCACAACACTGCTAAGTTACCTCCTATAGTCAAACTCGGGTCTTTAATATTCCTTGCGCCACAGCTGGACTTTGAGGATTTGTTCACCGTGTACTTGTAGATGATATTTCGAGAGTAGGAGAGCACACTCCTTCAGGTACTGCACTTGGCATACTGATTACTTTTTGCTAGAATGAAGTGAAGGGCAATGCATGTTTAGTTTAAAAGAGCACATTTTTTATTTAAAAGTATTGCAAGCAGCCAACCCATTAGACCAACATGCTTTTGTTTCAGTTTTATATACTTGGGAAGCTCGTTCTGAACTGTAAAAGGAAGATAATTCACCACTGTTTTGCAAAATCCACTACCATCTGACCTTCTGCATTCCTTTGTTTAACAACATACCTACCCATCACTTTGTCATCCACTCTGTTCCCTTCACCAACATGCCAATTGAAATCTGCTCCAATCACCACTCTCTCACCCTTGGGTACAGTCATCACCACTTCATCCAACTCACTCCAAAATTTTTTCTCTTACATCCATCACACACCCAACTTGTGGAGCATATGCACTAACAACATTCATCATTACACCATCAATTTCCAGCTTCATAAACATCACACTATCCAACACTTTTTTCAACTCCAAAACACTCTTGGCATACTGTTCCTTCAGGATAACTCCTATGCCATTTCTCCTCCCATCCACATCATGATAAAACAATTTGAACCCACCTCTGATACACCTAGCCTTACTCCCCTTCCATCTGGTCTCTTGAACACACAATATACCAACCTTCCTTCTGTTCATCATATAAAATGCATACTAACATAAATCCTGTTATTATAACAATGTTCTAAGTTCATGAGAGCAATATTTATAATCTGTCCCTATTTATGTTGGGCTTTGTCCAGATTTCTTGCAGAAGGTGTGTGAGAGAAAGTGAAATGCCCTATTTAGAGTTAGCAGGTGGAATTTACTTTCAAGTGTATTTTCAAGGAATTGTGAGCTTCAAGGGAAGAGAAGTTTACTGCTGCTCATGCTAAGTCTGCTTAAAATGTGCAACTGTTTTGTTTAGCACATGGTATCATTATTGTGGTATAGAATTTTAAAGCAGTGTTAGTAGTACAGCAGGTAGCATACTTGCATCTTGATGCAGAGGGGCTATAGGTTCTACTCCCACAGCATGTAGATTTGTATTTTAAGGGGTTGGAGTGCTGCAGTCCTGGCTATGTCCTCCTTTGGATGAGATGCCTAATAACTATGAACTTGTTTTTCAGCTTACCACCCATTCCCTATTGCAAATATACCAGCTTACCATTTTTAATGTAACATAGGCAATGTATTCTTCAAGGGCAGCAGGCACTGAATTTGTTGATGAAATGTTGAAATATAAAGTTTTCTAGCAGCAACCGCTTCATTAGTTTCAGATCTCTATAATGTGGAATTATTCAGATGACTTACTTCTGCAGTAATTGTGCATACTGACTGACATTGATGGATTGTAATGACAAAAGTTGAAGTGGCCTTTTATGGTTGAAATGTTTTGAATTGGGCAGTTTGTCATTATTGGTTCATATGTTTTGTTTCATTGCTTGCTGGAAAAACATTCAAAACTATAAATGTAAAACACAGTCTAACAAGTGGTGCTGTATTATAGAAGGTATATAATTAAATTATTTTATATTATAATTAATACAATCTGTATATAATCGTGCATAATCATATGTATAAATATGTACACTTCTTATGCATGGCTACTCTTGCTTATCACAGTAACAGGAAGGATACTGTAACGGCTGTGTTAAGAAAAAAGGTCTAAAGCTTTTAGTTAAGCATATAATGAAGTTGTTCACATCAGTGATAATGCAGACCCAGTTTCATACAACTAAGGGTCAACCACACAAAATCAGAAAACACCCAGAATTTCCCTTGCCCACTCAGTAAAACTAATCTTGAAAAAATAATTAATAATGTGCATATATTAGGGCTATTGGAATTATCTATAAAAAAATGAAGTAATGATTTGCAACTATGTCAATGTTGGGATAATAAAGAAATGCTTGATTAAGCATTAATTAAAAGATATACATAATTTAGTGAATGCACACAGTTTAAGTTAAATACAGCTATAACATGTTGTGCATTCAGAGCACAGAATGCCAGCTTTCATTTAAACATCAACTTGTGTTACTGAGAGCTAATCTTGGAAGTCAAAGAACACTAGTGTTATAAACTAATCTGTTTAAATCTGTATAATCTGAACAGGCTCATGGGACTCAGTCTAGTGTCCTACATGAAAAATACTGAGCTAATGAACACTATTCCCCAGTAGTTGTTTCTAAGTCACTTACAAATAAATAAATAAAACAAGGGGGAGTATTTTGAGGTAAAACAAATACCTTGTCTTTATGGTAGGTAAGTAAAACTCTGTTAGTACCCAAGTAAATAAAATGATTATTAGCAATGAATGAGAAATTATTCCAGTATAGAGAACTGAACAGCCAAGCCTTCTTGATCAGAATTCAAAAGGGCTGCCAGCTGAAAGTTCCCTTGAGTTAGTTGCAATGTACATGGGGGTATGTAAAACAACTTATTACGGATTCCTGATTAAATCCAGATATCTGTAATCATTGTAGAAGTAAAGCATAAAACAGTATGCACACTAAGAATTTTGACAGTGTTTATGGCAACTGGGGAGAAATAGCCAAGTAATGGGACCCTGTAATGGCTGCGTGGGAGAGGGGGCTGCATGAGTGGAGGGGGGGCTATGTGGGTGGAGGGGCTCTGGGTTTGCACCCCCCTGCAAAAAATCCTGCGGGTTCCCTTGCTGATTGGGTAATGTTATTATTCCCCATAAACTGTGTGTTGCATAACAAAGCAATGTCCTTTTTAGTACATAGTTTCTTTATATTATAGACATTAATCAGTTTTGTTTTCTTCCATGTTAGTTGTGAATTTCTTCCTTTTGCTCTTTTTTAATTTCTTTTACATGCTCTGAATACTCAGATGGCTAAATCCTTACATCATGAATTCGAAAGCTGTCATATCGTGTTTAATAGGGGATGAGTGACCTTGACTGTCAATAGACACTTTGTTTCCTAAATGTGTTCAGTTTGCAGTTTGCCTAATATTATTTATCTCAATCAGCCAGTAAGTCTAGATTTACTACTAATAATGGTAAACAAACCATCCAAATTTTGATATGAAGATCACAGGACAGCATTGCTATCAGGATAAATCTTTAAATATACATAACATTTAGTACACTGTACAAGATATTTGTGCTTTAGCAAATCATTAATGGCATATCACTTAAAGAATCCATTTTCATCTACAAACAAATAAAGAATTCTAAAATAATAGAATAATCGAAATAACCTCAGAATTCAAAGAACTTTTAAGTCAGCTTCTGTGAGAACTCATACAAACAATATGAAACTAAATATTAAAGTAAGTACACTAAAGTCATCACTCCAACCTACCATATCAATTGTGCCAGTCACACAAACTGTGGATTTCCTTTACATCGCATGATAACTTATGCTCATTATCACTCGCACCACACCTTGGGCCGGATTTACGAAAGCTTGCATGAAGTTGTAGAGTAGAGTAATACGTCAGACAGCCAATATGTCTGCCGAGCGATCCAGCAACAGCTGGCAGGGGCGTGCATGAGAGCTTCTAAAGCTACTCTTGCATGGACAGTGTCATGGTATGCAAATTATCTCATTTGCTGCTGAAATCTATGCAAATTAGGTAAATTTGCAATCCAGGAAACACTACCCTGTCTGTGGAAGAGTAGTGCTATCTGCAGAAATGTACTCCATTGGTAACGGAGTACCGTAGCTAAACGGAGCTATGACAGCTCCAAATAAAGGATGCATCCAGTTGAGGAAGCATGCCAATGGCCAAATATAATGCCATTGGCATTTTTAAATGTTTAAAATTATTAAAATCTATTTTTTTTTCCCCGATCTCCGATGTTTAAGCATAGTGCAGCGCCTCGCAAACGTGCGGCGCTTAAAAAAACAAGAAAATAATTTAAAACTAGCCAAAAATAGGCATTTTCACTTAAAAGCTTATCCTGCCATGCAGGTGAATGGCAGGCTGAAGACAGCATGGCCACTGAGTACTGGTTGCTAAGGGGGGGAGCTCAGTGTGAGAGCTGTAACCAAGCATTAGTAGGCAATCCTATGCAAATGAGGATAAGGATAGTGAATCCCAATTTTCCCCAGCATGTGAGCCATGTCCCAAGAGTGTAAGTGTAGGAGTAGGTGAGTAGTAGAGTAGAAGAAAGGTGACATCATGAGGGGGTATGTCAGAAAGGCTGTAAGCTAATTGGAGCACAGTGGCTTGTGTTTGCCCTGAGTTGCTCAGGATTGCAAGAGGCGTGTCTACAGTTGTCCTATTAGAAAACCAGAAACTAAAGGTGCACACCATGAAAATATCTGAAATTTCATGCAAATGGGCACACAGCATGTGCGCGCGTGTGTGCCCATATGTGCGCACGTGTGTGCGTGTTTGCGCGGCACTGCCCCAGGCAGAAACAGAAAGGGAAAAGGAAGGAAAAGAAGTAGTAGGAAGTTAACCAAGAAGAACTAGCAGAGCTGTCAGGTGAAATATATCAGAATCAGCCAATTACACAGGCAGCAGACTAGCCCAGCCCAGCACTTTAAACTCTGCAAACAGCAGTCTCCCCTGTTTTTTTCCCAAGAACTCTGCAACACTGCAGTATACAAAGAGTGAAAACTTAAAAAGCTTAAGTCAGATAAAATGTTAGGGGCTGCTCTTGCTATCATAAACCAACATGTGCAAGGTGCTGAGGGTGGTGATGTTGTAAATGCTGCTGAGCAACTCACAGTGAGGAGACGGAGAAGAGTGTACAGACCCAGGGTACCAGGGGCTACATGAGCTGGAGATAGTGGATTGCTATAGGGTGGACAGAGATCTCCTGCAGCAAATTGTTGAGCTGTGCCGGCCATGCCTCACACACAGAACCAACAGAGGGAAACCCATCCCAGTGGATACCAAGGTATATGTTGGCCTAAGAATACTAGCTACAGGTACCTTCCAGAGACCAACTGGTGATATGATGGGGATTTCACAGGCATCAGCATCCAGGGTACTGCACCAGTTCCTGGATGCCATGTCAGCACATGTCAGTGAGCATGTATATTTCCCCAATTCCCGTGAGGCATTGGCCAGCAATATGCGTCTTTTCCACCAAATAGCAGAATACCCTGAGGTAGTGGGTGTAATAGACTGGACGCACATACACATCAAAGCACCACCCGGTGAGCGGGGTAGGGTCTACATCAACCGCAAGGGCTTCCCCTCCATCAACTGCCAGGTTGTGTGCGATGCCCAGGGCATAATAATGAATGTGTGTGCTGGCTGCCCTGGAAGCTATCACGATTCCCACATCTGGCATCTGATGCAGCTGTACCAGAGATTTGCCAATGGGGACATCCCTGACGGTCACCTAGTGGGGGATGCTGGATACACACTGGAGCCATGGCTGATGACACCCATCAGAAATGCACACACACCCAAACAAGAACTCCATAATGAGGCACACGCATAAACAAGAAACATTATTGAGCATGTGTTTGGGATGATCAAGTCACAGTTCCGGTGCCTGGACACATCTGGTGGAGCCTTGCAATACTCACCAACTACATGTACCCAAATTGCCATGGTATGTGCCATGCTACACAATATGATCCTGCGAAAACAGCTGCAGCAGGAACAGCATGGGTCAGGGCCAAACAGCCCCCCACCATTGACAAGGCCTGCACAGGCACAGTGTGACTCGGAGGAGGAACAACCTGAGCCTGCCCCAGTAGGCAGAAGGAGGTGTGCCCAGTATGCCATGGCCTTGGCAAAGAGGCAACGCATAGCACATACACTGATTCAGTAGGAACCCTGGAAATTACACCTCTCCCTGACTCGCACATACAGTAAAAGGGATGCCTAACTTGACACTACCTGTTTTCAAACATGTATAGGGAGTGTGCTATGTGCATCCAACATAGGAATCCCTGCAGCACCACCTGAGGCATGAGTGCCCTATTTTAAACAATATAAAGCACTGCTATGCACATTTTACCAGTATTGAGCATATTTAAATACATTTGCGTGTAGCTGCGCACTGCACTAACCAGTGCAACGTCGGGCAACATTGTGCAATGTTGGGCAAAGTTGAGTAAACATGCTCACACCTGCTTTACTGTTCCTTAAGCAGTCTGGTCTGCCCAGCAGGAAAATAAAAATCAGTGACAGGGCTCAAACTCAGGATACTGTGCACTATAGTCACAGTACTGAACCACTAAGCCATGATAGCATTTCACTGGCACAGACACAACTTAACTCACTCACACATACCAGTTGGGGGGGGGGCCACATACCTAACAGTCACAGCCAGCAGGACAAATGCAGACAAACGCAAACACAAACAAATGCTGTGTCATGCCCTCTGAAGAGGCATATGAGTAACCTCCTCCCAGGCCTATGCAGACAGATAACAGCAGGCCAGGCAGTGTGATGTGGGTTGGGTAGGCTATGAAGTCACAAACTAATATGCGTGTAATTGGAAGCTAAGGTCTGTAGTACAGTGGTATGCCTCAAGCCAGTACGATAGGCAACAGTACAGACTGAAATGGAGTACCTGACATAGCAGTACAGGCCTAGCAAATGTGTATAAGTGTCAGGTGAACCCCTCATCCTATGTACACCCACAGTAACAATCAGGTGTGCCCCCCCCCCGGGTAGAAATGTACAAATAATAGCTGTCCCCACTATATGTAGAAATGTTGATAAGTCTATGCAAAGTGACTCATGGAAGCCCTGCAGGCACAGCGTGCTTCCTGTCGATGTACAACACAAAGGTGAGCCCTGAAGTAAAAACCAACTTGATTTTCACACACATATAGTATATATGCTCATACTGGACATGCTCACACGCTTAAACAAATTTAGCAAATTTCAGTTAGCAACATACTGAAAGGTCATACTGGGCATGCTCACACACTTAGGCTATGTCTGAGTACAGCAGTGGGCCACACATATCTGGCAGTTGCAGTTCTTACTCCAGACACTTGTCACTATTCACCAATCCTGCCTTGTGCACACGCTGATATGAAAACAGATCCATATAATATATTGGACCCCTGTCATAATCAAGCTATATACGCCAAGTACTTAAGTTGTTCAAAGAAAGTGAAAAAACAAAGAAGATCAATAAATCTCTGATCAGTATCATCAAGAAACAATGAGCACTCCTAACATTATCCAAGCCATGGTCAAAGATTCCATAGAGAACCATGACGCTTTCTTTTGCTATGGCATAAATATCAATGTAATCTCATATATGTTCTGAGTCAGTGCAAACTGTAAATGAATACATGTACATGACTGACATTGCCAACATCTTGTCAGACAGGTTCATACATATTTACCCCCTTCTCACTGACAAAAGGACCCATTATTATACCTGGAGACAGTGAAAACACAGAAATCACATGTACAATGGTTAAACAGCTCTTTCCAAACCTAAAAACATGGCGTGTATGGGATAATATGGTTTTTCTGGCTGTGTCATATGTGAACTCCAAAACAAACAGACCCTGCACCTGAACAGTCGGTTGAGACTCACCATCTGTACAGGATATGAAACTGTTGAATGGGTTACAGCAACATTTGGCACACTCCACGAGTGTTGGTGCACAACAGACCATGGGTACTATTGTCTTATAAGCCTAATAGGCCTGATGTGCAAGGCCATGGAGTCCATCATTATGGAACTCATAAACAGAGCTATTGAGAGCCTACAAACACCCAACCCTACCCATTTTTGTTTGGTCATGGGCAGATTATGGTTCCTAAACCTGCTAGACAGTTTTCAAGGCAGTCACCCAGTACATACATCAATGAAATGAGCTACACACGGCCTACATAGACCTTGAAAAGCCCTTTTACAACATCCCACACACATGTCATATCCACAAAATCAACCACCTGTGCATAAACACGTATGTCATCTGATGGATTGCCAACTGGGGCACAGATAGTTCCCACAAGGTAAGAATTGTGGTCTCCTGTTCAAGCTGGTAACAACTGCTGTCCTCCATGGCTCAGTCCTCCTGTCTGGTGTATACTTTTCAGAAATACAGTCAAACACATGAGGGCTATGTTTAGCAAGGTTTGTGGATGACTGCAAAAAGGTTGTCATAATCGATGTTTGGGACAACAGAAACATCCTTAAAAAGGGTCTCATTCAGACAGATGTGGTGTCAAACTTATGGCCTCGAGCTACAGTCATACAAATACCACATAGATGCCAACACCCTAAATATGGAGGTAATAATAAGTGATCTATGGACACATGTGGATAGTCATCACTACTTCCAGAAACACATTCACAAAGTGGTTAGAAAATCATGCTACATGTTCCCACAAACTGCCATGGTCTTTGCATGTAGGTCAAAGGAGGTTCCCTCTACTCATCAGTCATCAGACCCATCATAGAGTACCACAACACACTTGCGATGAATCTGACTAGGCACCTTCAGCAGCTGGAAAGACCACTGACGTACCTCAACAAGAGCATTACTGGCCTCAAACAGTTGCCCCATGCAACAAGACTGAATTTAACTCAGTCTGTACTCTGTTGCATACTGTCTACTCAAGTGATATCTGCCCAACAGACAGGTCCATGTCCAATGCAGAACTGAGGTACATGTGCTATCTGAAGTAAACCCAAGCTCACTGTACTACGTGCTCTAGGGATATCATCATCACAACAATAAATAGAACATGTTGGAGGGATACATTACTAACTCACAGACTTCCCTTTCTTTGGAACAGTTTCCCTCACAACCTCCATTAAGCTGATTCCCTCATGGACACTCTTCCAGAGGAGCCTTGATGAGTGTATGTGAAACTGAACTATCACACCATGGATCACTTCATCAGTTCTACTACACAGAGGCCTAGGGAACTAACTCCATGGGCGGTGACAGCTGTACACTCTGGCCATACTAATATATGCCTTCTGGCAGATAGCCTATTACCTACCTATGTACCTATATATATATATATATATATATATATATATATATAGGGGGAACACAGTATAATAAGCCAAAGATGGATGGGCAGAGATGTGTGTAAGAGGGTGTCCATGACAGGGAGCCATCCAGGACTGTCCCACCCAGCACACATCCCAATGGCACAAAAGACATGAGGTGCACATCTCACCCACTGTACATAACAGCCACCAGTATCTGTAAGCATTACAGTGTATGTGGTCCATGTGCCTGCTGTACAACATGATGGTACAATGAAGTACACCTCTACTATCTGTAGACATGTACCTGTCACATAGTCTACTACATACCTATAAACCTATCTTCACAAAGGCATATGTTAGCCTAGGCAAGTTGTGCAGCTTTCACCACCTCATTGGGTAGTCTCCCAAGCCCTCGTTCTAATAGTCAGTACACTAAGCCCCTTTCTAGTGAGGCTGCTGATGTGATACCTGGCATGAATTGTCTGTTTCCTATTCACTCATCAAGATTCCTATTGAAGAGTGTCAGTGAGGGGCTCTGTCTGATGTACATTGGGACTCTGTTCCACAGTAAGGCAAGTGTCTGGGATGGTACTCTATCCCACCAGCATGGTGTATTCATTGTTGTGATGAGGTTCATATCCCTGGAGTGTGTAGGGTGACTCAATTTTGTTATCTGTAGATGGAGCATGCTCAGCAGTTATGTGTTGGACATGGCTCTGTATGTTAGGCAGAGTGTGCCTCTGAGTAGGCGGTATGCAACAAAGAACAGATTTAGTTTTACCAGTTGGGTTGCATAACACAACTGTTTGAGGCCAGTAATCCTCTTGGTGATGTACCTCTGTGGTCTGTACAGCTGCTGGATATGCGTAGTCGAGTACATCCAAAATGGTGCATTGTACTCAATAATGGGTCTGATGACTTAAGAGTAGAGGGCCACCACTACTTCTTTGGATCCTGATGCAAACCCTTTGTTGATTAGGTGGGCCACATAGGATTTCCCAATCACTTTGGCAACATGGTTGTCAAAGGAAAGATAACCATCTACTTGTGTCCTCAGATCCCTTATTACCTTGTCAGTTTTAAGGGGATAACACCTATGTGGTAGTTTGCGTGTCCTTTGTTTTCACCAAAGGGGATCACTATGCATTCCTCTACATTGAGCTTGAGGCCATGGTTCTGACACCACACATCTGTCTCATAGAGTCCCTTCTGGAGAATATTTGTGTCATCCGGGGGAATCTATTATGGCAAACACTTTACAGTTCCCAGCAAACTTAATCAACCACAACCCTCCTGTGTTGGCATGTACATTTGAGAAGTCTATACCAAACAGGAGGGACCCCAGGACTGAACCCTGGGGGACACCAGTTGTTAGCGGTGTAGAGTCTGACATGCAGTCAGCAACTCTTAATTTGTGGGATCTATCTGTGAGCCAGTTTGCAATCCATCTTGTGATGTATGGATTCATGCCCATGTTGGTGAGTTCATCTATGATACGTGACTGGGAATGGTGTCAAAGGCTGTAGTGAGGTATAGGTAGGCTGTGTTGAGCTCATTTCAATCATCTGTAGCCTGAGTAACAGTCTCAAAGAAATCCACCCAGTTCAGGAGGCGTGATCTACATATGATGAAGCCAAACTGGGTGTGCTCGACTGTGTGAAGGTTCGCAATCTCTTTATTGTTGACTTCCATTATGACTGGCTCCATTGCCTTAAAGATCAGACTCATCAGGCTCATAGAGCATGAATGCCAAGGAGTTTTTGTGGCCCCACCCCTGTGGAGTGTGAAGAATGTTGCTGTGCAACATTCTATGGGTACATATCCTGTACAGAGCATGTAAAGGGAGGTGTAGGTATCCTTGATGAATATGGATACATCCCCACCCTATGTGCTATGATCCAGGTCCTGATGCTGGAAGGTATGGAATGAGTAGTATCCTGGTAGTGCTGGTGTGCTCTCTGGAGCCTTGAACTAGGTTTCTGTTACTGCACAGATATCAATATTCTCCATACTGAGATGTGCCTTGAGTGTGTGCATCTGGAGGCTGAGACTTCTGGCAATAAGTAGCATTTAGCTAACTTTGTGGTTATTTGTGTTGGTTATGGGGTTTGGTTTGTCCTGAGTGACCAGTGTTCCACACCTGAAGTCAACACCTCATTGGTCCCATCTGACCATAAGCTAATTACCCTACATATCCACATTCTGGACCCACCCCCCATTAAGGAAAACATGTTAAAAAATCTCTCCAAAGCCAACTTCATGCTTCTTAAGACAGAAGTATTGAACTTTAGGACACCCATACATATGGACAATACTGTTACGACTACTGAATCCTTCACAATTGCACTTTATAAGCACTTATGAGTGCATGTATCGTGCTATCCCAAACAGAAACAAGTCACTATCCTCCAAGAAAAGGAAGCCAATCTGGTGGTCCCCTGCCATAAACAAACTGCACAACAGAAGGAAGAAACTGTTGCAAAATAGGGTAAAATCCCATGAGTGGAGGAGCTCCCTGGTCAGCCTCAGGAAGAAGCTGCGATCCCTGATAAAATCCTCCAAAGCTAGTTACGAAAACAAAGTCGACACTGATTCTAAAGACAACCACAAAGCATTCTATAGCTATGTCAAGAATCTCAATGGCAACACTCAGATCTGCTCTGAGTTACAGCACAATGGCACTAAATATACAGACCCAACTGATATTGCCAACAGCCTGGCAGATAGGATCAGTGCTAACTTTACCCCCTCTCACCCATGAAAGAGCACATCTCTATACCGGAAGAATGCAAAGTTGCTGTCATCATGGCTGCACAGGTAAAACCACTCTCCAAATCCAGGAACACAGCATCCATGGGACCAGATTACATCCCAAGCTGCATTCTACACGAACTACAGAAAGAACTGGCACCACACCTACGTACCATGTTCAATCATAGCCTCACCTCAGGCTTTGTGCCTGCTGAATGGCGCACAGCAACGGTTATCCCACTACACAAGGGGGGAGCCACCATGGACCCCGGGAAGTAGCACCCCATTAGCCTGATGAGCCTGGTCTGCAAGGCCATGGAATGTATCATCATGGAACTTATAAACAAAGACATTGGTAATCTCCAAACTCTGGACCACAACCATTTTGGGTTTGTAAAAGGCAGATCATGTCTCCTAAACCTGATAGATTTCTTTGAAGCAGTCACCAAAGCCGTAGACAAGGGTAAGGTGGTTCACACAGCCTATCTAGATCTTGCCATGGCTTTTGACACAATCCCCCACTCTGGAATTATGGATAAACCGACTAAACTAGGTATAAATCCCTATGTCACAAGATGGGTTGCCAACTGGCTCACTGACAGAACCCACACTGTGAAAGTAGCAGACTCCAAGTCCGACTTTGGACCAGTGACAAGTGGAGTACCACAGGGTTCAGTCCTGGGTCCTGTCCTGTTTGGTATCTACTTCCCTGAAGTACAGGTTAACATGGAAGGTCTCTGGCTAATGAAGTTCCCAGATGACTGCAAACTAGGAGCCGTAATCGAGACTACTAACAATGTGGACATCCTACAAAAGGGCCTCACTGAGACAGATACCTGGTGTCAAAGCCATGGCCTCAAGCTCAATGCCAAAAAGTGCATTGTCATCCCCTTTGGTAAAAACACTGTACCCGTGAACTACAACATAGGCGGTAGTATACTTAACACCAAAAGTGTGATAAGAGACCTTGGGACACAGGTGGACAGTAGACTCTCCTTTGATAATCACATCACCACAGTAGTCAGGAAATCCTTCTACATGGCACACCTCATCACAAAAGGTGTCTCATGTAGAATAAAAGAGGTCATTGTTCCCCTCTACTCATCACTCATTAGATCCATTATAGAATACAATGTCCCTTTTGCTATGTACCTCACAAGACATCTACAACAACTGCAAAGCCTGCAAAAATATCCCACAAAGAGGATTAGCGGCCTCAAATACATGCCATACACAGACCGTCTCAAAACACTCCAGCTTTACTCTGTCGCGTATCGCCTACTCAGAGGTGACTTCTGCCTAACATACAAAGCTATGTCAAACACAGAGCTGTTGGACATGCTCCACTTAAAGAAATTCCAATCCCTCTGTGTGTCGGCCCAAAAACCCATACTGAAATACAAAAGGAGGGGGTGTATCCATTTTCATAAAGGATACCCACACCTCCAGGTTAGTGGCACAGCACGAGGCCTTGGAGACCATACAAATGCAACTAACATTGGGCAAAGCTGCTTATCAGATTGTAGTCTGCTACAGATCACATACCTTGTCTCAGGACCCTCACTCAATATTCCTGAGGACACTGGGAAATATAAAGGTCCTACCAAACACCATGATATGAGGAAATTTCAACTACCCAAACATTGACTGGGAGAATTACTCGAGTACAAAGTCCTTTGCCCAGTGCTTCCTAGAGTTTATAAACTCAAACGGCCTGGAACAGCTGGTCACCACGCCCACTAGAGGTGACAACATACTGGACCTGATCATCACCAACATGGGGGATCAGTGTTCCACACCAGAGGTAAACCCCTCGCTGGTAATATCAGATCATGAAGTAATCACACTGGACATCCACATCCTGACCCCCACCCCCAGTCAACGAAAGCACTGCGAAAAACTTTTTAAAAGCAAACTTCACACTTCTCAAGACCAAAGTGGAAAGTTTCAAAGCCCTCTTGCTACAGGATAATGCTATCCAATCTATAGAATCCTTTACAAGTGCATTCTATGAGCATCTACAGGGATGCATGCATCGAGCCATCCCAATTAAAACCAAGACTCACTCCTCCAAAAAGAAGAAACCAATCTGGTGGTCCTTGCCCATAAATAAGCTATACAACAGAAGGAGGAAACTAACACATGATAGAGCAAAATTCCAAAAAGGAAAGGCATCACTGATCATTATTAGCAAGAAACTACGATCACTCATAAAATAATCCAAGTCCAGTTTCTAAAGAAAAATTGCCAAGGAATCTAAAGATAACCACAAAGCCTTCTTTAGCTATATCAGACATTTAGGTGGAAACTCTCAGATATGCTTTCAGCTACTGCAAAATGGCAAAAAAACACTGAACCAACTGACATTGCCAACATCCTGGTGAACAAGTTCAGTGCAAACTTCACCCTCCCTCACCCCCAAAAGGGCTCGTGTCCATCCCAGAAGAATGCAGAGCCCCAGACTTCATGGACATGCAGGTAAAAACAGCCCTCTCCAAAGCAAAGAACACAGCATCAATGGGACTGGATGGTGACCCAGGCTGCTTCTTACACAAGCTCCAAAAGGAACTAAACCCTCACCTACATTCAGTGTTCAGACTCAACCTTACTACAGGCTATGTACCCAAAGAATGGCGTACAGCAACAGTCATCCCGCTCCACAAATGTGGTGCCACAACAGAACCTGGAAACTATTGCCCTATAAGCCTACCCAGCCTGGTCTGCAAAGCTATGGAGCAAATTATCATGGAACTCATAAACAGAGACATTGGGAACGTCCAGACACTGGACTCTACCCAATTCAGCTTTGTTAAAGGCAGATCCTGCCTCCTAAACCCAGTTGACTTCTTTGAAACAGTTACCAAGGCCATAGATGAAGGGAAAGTAGTCCACACAGCCTACCTGGACTTCACTAAGGCCTTCAACACCATTCCCCACTCTGGCATCATAGACAAGCTTACCAGCTTGAACATTAACCCCTATGTCACGAGATGGGTGGCCAACTGGCTCACGGAAAGAACACACATGGTCAGAGTTGTGGGTGCCATGTCTGACTCTAAACCAGTCACAAGTGGCATCCCACAGGTCTTGGTCCTGGGACCCCTCCTGTTCAGTATATACTTCTCTGAGGTACAGGCAAGCACGGACGGACTATGGCTGATCAAATTCTCAGATGATTGCAAACTGGGGGCCATAATCGACTCTCTGGCTGATACAGACATCCTCCAGAAGGGTCTTACAGAGACAGACACCTGGTGTCAAAACAATGGCCTCAAGCTGAATGCCAAAAAATGCATAGTCATCCCCTTTGGATAAAACAAAGTTCCCACAAATTACCACATAGGTGGTAATCCAGTAGGTATGGAAAATGTAATTAGGGACCCGGGGACCCAGGTAGATAGTAAACTCTCCTTTGATAATCACATTGCCAAAGTGTTTAGAAATTCCTTGTATGTAGGCCACCTAATGTCACCTAATGTCACCTAATGTAACCCACTTTGTCAAGTCTGATGATGTCACCATCCTACAAATATACCTGTGGAAAAGAGAGCTCCCAGTAATGTGTATAGCGTGCTGTGTAAATGTGTACTGCTGTAGTATTATAATGTAGTTAGGTAGGGGTTTGAATCCTGTACTTGCCGAGAGTGTGTGTGTGTCTTCCTGGAGAGAACAACCTTTCTGGGGACTAACCACACACCTTGAAAGTAGCATAGTCATCTTTGTCAAGTCTGATGATGTCACCATCCTACAAATATACCTGTGGAAAGGAGTACTCCCACTAATGTGTATAGCGCATCATATAAATGCATACTGCTGTAGTATCATAACCTAATGAGGTAGGGGTTTGAATCTTGCACTTGCTAAGTGTGTGTGTGTCTCCCTGGAGAAAAGCAACCTTTCTAGAGACTACTCACACACCTTGAAAGTAGTATAGTCATCCTTGTTAAGTCTGATGATGTCACCATCCTACAAATATACCTGTGGAAATAAAAACTCCCAGTAATGTGTATAGCGAGTCGTGTAAATGCATACTGCTGTAGTATCATAATGTAGTTAGGTAGGGGTTTGAATCCTACACTTGCCAACTTTGTGAGTGTGTGTGTCTCCCTGGAGAGGAGCAACCTTTTTGGAGACTACCCACACACCTTGAAAGTGGTATAGTCATCTCTGTCAAGTCTGATGATGTCACCATCCTACAAATATACCTGTGGAAAGGCGAACTCCCAGTAATGTATATAGTGCGTCATGTAAATGCGTACTGCTGTAGTATCATAATGTAGTTAGGAAGGAGTTTGAATCTCGCACTTGCTGACTGTGTGTGTGTGTGCTCCAGGTGTGTGACACTGTTGCTCAATGTGGAGTGGGTTTTGCTTTTTCTAGTGTATGACATATCACAATGACAACTGTATGTGCATTACACATGTAAGGTAGCTGTGAGGCAAATACATATACATACATGTGACCTCAATTATTTCATAGGTGGGTACACTGCTTTCGCCATGAACACATCTGTTATCTTTGCCAGAGCAAACCTTAGGTCACTTCTGTATGCTTGTGACAAGCTTAGCCACTGCAGTGATCCCTGGGCATATGTCATCCATTTCACATCCACTCATCATGGTTTCTATTGAATAGTGTGAGTGAGGGTTTATGCTTGAGGTATAATTGAAACCTGTTCAAAAGCAAGCAAAGTCTGGCAAAGATGACTAATCATTATAAGTGTGCAACAACCTCTGTGGATCTGCATGCAAAAACCCTTTGGTAATGTGATTATCAAAGGAGAGATGACTTAACACATGGCTCTATGTATACATTAGTAGCTGTTCCACATTTTGGGGGCTACTACCTATGTGGTACTCTGGGGATACTTTGTTTTGTAAAAGTGGATAACTATGCTTATAGCTTTACAGCATGAGTCTGACACCAGGTATCTGTCTGTATGATACCCTTTTGGAGGATGTGTGTGTCATCTGGAGAATGAAGTATAGCCCACAGTATGCATTGTCATCAAACGTGGGCTGACATATCCCTACTGTGTTTACTTGTACCTTAGAAAGCTATATGCCAAACAGGAGTGGTCCCAGGACCGAGTGCAGGCGAATACCAGTTGTTACTGGCATAGAATAGTACATGGAGGCTGCAAATGTTACTGTGTGTCCTACATCTGTGCGTCAGTTGTCATCATCTAACAATCGTTTATGGGCAGGCTGTTGAGGTTATCTATAATACCAGAATGTGGGATGGGTATGAATTGCTGGTGAGCTATAGCTTGGCTGTGTTGACCTCCCCTCCCTAACCTATAGCCTTGTTGACTGGCTTGAAGTCTACTAGGTGTCGGAGCCATGATCTGGCCTTTAGAGAACCTAAGTGGGTATGGTACAGTGTTTACAGGTTCATAATGTCTCTGTTAATGAGTTCCATAATGCTGTGTTCCATAGCCTTCCAGATAACATTTGTCTGGCTTATAAGGTGAGAGTTTCCAGGACCTGTTGTAGTTCTACCCTTAATCAATTTATGTTAACATTTGCACTGGGTGTGATGAGAGTGGACAGGTTTAAGAATAAAGTATATTAGAGTGTCAGGCCAGGTTTGAAGGTTAGTAGACTAAGCCAGATAGGCAGGATTAAGTTGGTTTATACACATGCTGAGGAGGGATGCAGAGTATATTGTGAAATAGATGCTAAGGATGAAGCCGCCAGGTAACAGGAAAAGAGGAATGCCTAAGATGAGGTTTATGGCTGTGGTAAGAGAGGACATGCAGGTGGATGGCGTGACAGCGCAAGATGTAGAGGGCAGGAAGACATGGAAACAGATGATGTACTGTGGCGACCCCTAATGGGAGCATCCAAAAGGAGAAGAAGTCATTGTAGCTCAACCCTTGTGGACTGTGAACACCATTACCGTATATCATTCCACATGTATGTAACTTGTATAGAGGCTCCATCTGGACAGAGCGTTTAGGTGAGTGGTGACTTTATATGTCAGCTTGTGTATGACACAGCCGGGGACACTGTCCAGTACCATTGCCACTGTGGTGTGAACCTTGTTAAAGAGATGTTTTAACTAGAGTGTCTGTGAATCATCAGGTATTACGTTCTGCATGTCTGGAAATGTGGGCCTTCTATAGCGACAGGGTGGTGAAATCTGCATTCAAACTGTCTGACAAGGAACTGGTAATGTCAGTCAGATAAGTGTACTTTGTGATCATTTACATTAACTCTGACCCAATCTGAGATTTTCCCCTATAGATTATGAACAACAGTAAAGAAAGCATTAGTGTTGTCTTTGGAATTGTTGCCATTTTGTATTTTGAAGCTTGCCTTGTATGTTTATTGAGGGATTCGATTTTCCCAATGATACTGACCAGAGAGGTTATCCCTTCTTGGTATGTAATATAACATCACACCTTCTATTATATATTTAGTTTATGGCAGGGGTCCATGAGATTAATGCACTTTTACTGCATAAGTGAGAATTTTTTGTGCTTGTGATAGCACAGTCCATGCAACCCTGTAGGTGAACAGTGTGCATTAATACAGGATTATGCAGCTGGGACAGTGTTAACCTTAGTAATGCAAACCAATGACAGATAGTAACAATGGCATCACCCACAGCACAGTGTCAACCCATGTCATACACAGAGATGTGTACTCAAGTTCCAAAATGTGTGTAGTACAATGCATACTGGCCACCAATACACTGGCCAATACAGGCCATGTCACCCTGCCCATGTGTCCAATATGCACGTTCATGCACACAGTGCACCTCCACCATGTTCACAATTGTACACCTGAAAACCTGTGCTGTACACACCCCACACTTACTGTCCACTGTATAACACATGCTGACACAACTACACACATCAGCCAAGTGGCACATGGGCAAAGAAAACACAATTGGAATAAACACTGGTGTAAACAATACAACATTGCTAATTACAGCTTTAATGCATCATGCCTGCTCAGCTACACCTTCAAGGATATCATTACACTTTACTGCTGACAACATGCTACACATTCAACCATTGCTATACTTTATCAAAGTCACCCTGTGCATCAGCACTATGTTAGCCTGTTCCTGCATCAATGTTACAGATGACAGGAGGTGGCACAGGTTTCATCATATGCACAGGGTGTGTTGTTGGTTTGCCAGAGGCCTACACTGAGCCATACAATCGACATGTGTGTGTGAGTGTGTGTGTGAGGGCCATGAGTACTGTTATGGGCCAATATTGATGTAATGTGTGTGGGTATGTGTTTGCCGTAGGTTTCTGGTTTATGTGTGTGTGTCTGCATGCACACAGTTCCACCATGTGGCTGCCATATATGGGGATTTGTGGTACAGCTACAGACTGTACCTGGCAGGCTTTACAGATCACCTTCTCTGGCCACAGATACGGAACGTTTGCCTGGCAGGGGTACTACAGACAGTATCAGGTACTAATCCAGACAGGGTACTATCCGAAGAGGCTGACATCTGTCCACTGGATCCAGGTCCCTGCTGGGACTGGCCAGAGCCACGTGCACGTGGTCTACTAGGACAGTCTATGGACAGCCCCCCAACATTACTGGGGCTGGTACTGGCACTACGAGAGCGGCTGTGTCTTGCTGGACATCCATGGTGACCTCCAGCTGCTGATGTTGCTGGCATATGTCCATGTCAATGTCTCAACTGTCCTGCACTGTCCTGACACATGGACATGACATTGTGGAGGACATCCAATGTCTCACCCCAATGTCTATCAATGACCTCAGTGTAATTACGTATGGCACCTGCTAGGTCACAGATACTGTCATTTGCAGAGGTGTTATGAGCCCTCTGTGCCCTTAGTCCCTGTCTGGTGTACCGCTCAATTCATGCCTGTGCCTCCATGACAGCCTGGAACATGTGTGTGGTTGAAAGAGTTGTGGCACATCTGCCAGGGGCATGATGACCAGCAGTGCTCTGACGAGAACCCCTGGGCATCTGCCTATGTGGTAACATTCCAGACATCTGGCTATGGCTGCTGTGTCCTGATACATGTGCCATAAATACCACACTGTCCTGGCCAGTGCCAACTGTACACTGTCCCTTAGCTAAGGGCAATGGTGATGATGGATGTACATGCAATATGACTGTGTGCATGGATGGGGTGGAGACTTGTGTACTGTCAATTTGTGGCCGAACAACAGACCCTGACAAACCTGCCTGTGCTTCAACACACCTATCCTCATGATCACTGTCTGTCTCAGTGACATCAGGTTCCCTGCTGTACTGAACCAGCCCCACCTCAGCACCTGTGAGAGGAAAACAGGAAACACACTTTAAGACCTGAACATGATGTCAGACCACATGCACACATGCACACATGCACATGCACACATGCACATGCACACATGTGCATGTGCACATGCGCACATGCACATATGCATACATGCACACATGCACATGTACACATGCACACATGCACACACACAAATACACTCCTCCCTAAAGCAGACACACACACACAAAACACCAGCAATCTCAGAACATACACAATAGCAGGTGATGGTGGGGTACAGTATCACAAGCAAAACAGTCATAAAACACATGTCAACATGCAGGACATGTGTTGCTCAACAGCATGCAGTACAAGTGTAGACAGTCCTTGTTACTAACAGTATACGTGGCTTTGATGCATGTGTTTTGTTCTTAGGTGATTGGCCTCCCCCTGGAATGCAATGCATACATGGACACAACATTGCTGTGCAATTATTCAAAACTCTGTAATGTACTGTGCACCATAACTCACAGGTCTACATACCATGGCTGGATGTGTATCTGTGTGTCAGATAGATATCCAATGCTGATTATAGCCTCTGTGTCTTTAGCAAATAATTGTGGACACAGTTTTAGCACATGCATGATGAGTATTCAAACAACATCATCAGTGGTGCATGTATAATACCATTTGTCCGCATACCCAATGTACAGTAGTTATGGTGAGTGTAGATCATATTGTGGACATGCCAGTGTCATCCATGACATGGCATGCTAAAACACAACTGTATATTTAAACATCACACATACCCAATGTGTGTCATATGACCTAGCCACTCAATAGCATCACAAGACATATATGTGTCAGTTGTGCAAATGGTGACTGGTATGCATATTGTTTAGAGGTGCATATGTTTGCACACACACAACATTGAGGTGTATAGCAATGAAAGCTATGTGTAGTACTGTGGTTACAATAACTGGCTGGGGTATAGTACCATAGGCCATCACCATGAAGCATCATGTGGTCACTCAAGCCTACAAATGTTTCCAAAACCAGCACTAATCATGCTGTACCGGAACTGTACTACCTTGGCTACATTCACCATTTCACAACCAGTTGTTACATGGGTTTGTAAGGAGGCCAATTAGGAGCATTTCCTGACATGAATGTGTAGTGTGTTGCAGAGTGTTTAAATGCCCCATGATAGGCCTCTACCCCTCAGTTATATTATGTGTAATGTGTGGATGAGATTGTGGATACTGGAGTGTGTCTTTACAGAGGGTTTGTGAATCCTTTATGTGTAGCATGTTAAAATGCTCTGTGTATGACATAGTTGTGTATGTTATGTGCATGTTGAGTATCAACTTTGCCTATCCAATGGTCACTACAGTGTAGCCACATTTGTTTGAGATGGTCTGGGTATTGCATGTGTTTGAGGCAGCTAATCACATTAGTGAGATGTGCATGGTCTTACACCAAACATGCACAGCATGCATTATGGGTAGGTGTGTTATATGTGTACATAGCTTACACCTTAACTATGACATGCACTTTTTATTTACAATAATAAATGTAGAACACACTCACCAGCATCTGTCCGCTGCCTTGATGTCCCCCCAGAGGGACCTACATAGAGATGAGACAGTTTGTCAGTGGCCAAAACTGTGGCATTGCTACTGTGTGTTTGCAATCTTACAGTAGAACAACAGTTTACATTCACAGGCCTACAGATTATGTTCCAAATGATCAGCATTGCACAACAACAGGCTCCACATCTTCTAACTACACACTCCACATCTCAAACATGCATGATCTACCAATATAGATAACAGTAGTCTACAGATATGCCATGTTACCTGCTTGCTCCATGTGTGCTTGCTGGGTGGCTCCAACTTCCATCATGGTGTATGTCTGCTGCTGTTGTTGTTGGGCAGGTGTCATGAGGCTCAGGAGCAGCTCCTCCACTCTGGTGAGGGGGGGGATATTAACACCACCTCCTGTTGCAAGCTGTTGTCTCCACACATCAGAAGCATGCTGACTGACATGTCTGAGTAGATCACTGCAGTGGTGGCGTACCTGCTCATATGTCTGGTTATGCAGGCCTACCTCATTTACTCTCAGGACATCTTGCCACATTGCAGTACACTCCTGCTGGTCCTGGCTGGTTCATGAGAACATTACACTGTAGTGCTGAATCATACAGCTAGTAATGATCTCATCTTCAGCACTACTATAGCTGGGATTTCTGTGATGTGCCATTATCCCTAGAAGACATAAAGAAAAAATATGTCTGAGCAAGTCATATGGCACATTTAACATTATACAGTACAGATATCACTGAACTGCCATATATAGCAACCTATTAGCTAACTGAGAGTGAAACACTTTAACTACTACTTATCACTGCTCACCTCACAACTGCTTGAATGTGCCTGGCTCACTCTATCTAATGAACCATGTCCTGCACAGCAATAAAATAAAATAACTATATAAGACTATACAAGAGTACCTGGCACACTGTAAGCAACACAATGCACCACCTAGCCACAGCAGATATACATCAAGCTGATGTGTAAAGAAATATGTCATCCATCACAATGAGTGTAAGGTCCAGTAAATGTATTACTATTATACCACACAACTTGTTAATGGCAAACCCGTGGCCAAAATATGTACACAATTGGGAATATAGGTCGCATACTGCTGTAGTACACTATAAATGTTGCTAGATATGCAGTTATATGTTTTACCACACATATGACAGAGGACATGTTACAGACATACCCACACACACATCAGACATAATTACAGGACACAAAGGTATGGCAACCCAGATAAGCTTAACGTTTGTACTATACAGTACTGTGTGTCAGTACTTACAAAACCTTAATCTTGAGGAATGTAATCTGTGATGAATACAGGGACCACACAAAACAGTGGATGCAAGTAATGTGGACATACACCATACTTTGCTGTACAGGCCCAGAGCTTCAAGTAGTACTACAGTATACACAGGATTTGGATTCAACATCAGTACCAATCAATAATCATAGATGTAGAGCTTTAGCCTCCAATGACACACCCCAGTTAAAACCAAGGGACTTAATCACACTGTATGCCATAGCACTTTTTCTGCCTATCAACAGAATACACAGCTTTTACTGGGATCAAAGCAAGGACCCATAATACCATGACATAAACAGTTTCCCACTAAGCTATCCCACAGATCCATATCTTTGACATATTAACAAACACATTGACCATCACAGTCAGTCAACAGTACAGAGAATCTATTGCAACAAGTAGATGTAGGTGTGTATGAGTATATATGACTCTCTCTCTCTCTCTCTCTATATATATATATATATATATACACATCCATTGGTGTACATATACATATATATGTAGGCACATATACATTTCACCTTTCATAGTGGGAATATCAATTATACAAAGGATGTGAGCTGTTCAGTAATGTAATTATATCGCACAGTCTTGTGATAAATGGATTGAAAGTGTTCACAGCCCAGGTAGCTTTAGCAGGCCTCACTGGTTTCAACATTGCAAACTGAACAAACCACCCATACTGTTTAACCACCGCATGTCATATACCAGCACTGTATGCTGTCTTGTTTGTCACACACTAAAACCTACATACAAATATGCGCATACTAACCTTCACCAACATATATATCTCCGCCCTTCACAAACAGTTGCAATATGTCCCCTGCTCTATGCACATATACAGATGTGAATATATATGACAATTATATATTTTTTCGTATGTGTGTGGCATACACACACACAAGGTCCACACTGTTGTAAGTCCCTGGACCTCACAGCTGAACTGTTGGGCCTTGCTGCAACACAAACAGGTGTCACATGTGAACACACACACTAACATTAGAGGGGTATATATGGCAACAGATGCTAGATAAGCATACTAGACTGCTACAGCAGTTGCCAATGCTAAGCTACACTTTAATATGACTATCATGCATGTGTTGCTCTGTCACACCCATGTTTGTATAATGGCAGCGCTAATCCCCCCCAACAGCCATTGGCCACACTACTGTACAGAACACAGATAACATAGATCAGATCTTTGACATTTAATTCTGAGCTACACATTTCACAGGTATGTCCCACTGCCCACAGGTACACACTGTATTGTCCATAGCAGTAGTTAAGCAGGACATCTGTGCATAGATAAGTACTGCTGCCACATATGAATGGTTCACATTATGTAGACTACTCTTCAAAAACATCTACTACATGCCAGTAAATACATATGTGTCACATACCTTTCCTTTGTATGATTTGGTATTATTTCTTTTTCTTTTTCCTTTTCTCTGTCTCCCTCTCTCTCTCTCTCTCTCTCTCTCTCTCTCTGTCTCTCTCTCTCTGTCAGACTCTCCAATAGAGTGATTGAGTTTGTTGGCAGCGATTGCAGCCTGCTTTTGTAGGTATTTGCACATGAGCATGTGATGGCCTCTGTGCCAATTAATGGCCACCATTTGCTAATTGCATGCAGCCTGCTGTGTAGTAATTGCAGTAATCACTGTCATAGCAACCCAGTACTATAAATTGCTAACTTAGGTAGGCATGGCCCTTTCAACTTTCCAAGATGGAGATCATCCTTGTTTGCTGTGGACATCATTGTTTAAGACAGAAGGTTGGTATAGTTATTATATCAGAAGCCAGAGGTGTAGCCAGAGATTTACATTTTGTACTCAGACCTAAATGTTGCTGCTTCCAGTACACACTTGTCAGTATAGAAATGTACTCACCCCCCAATGCTAACCCAAGATACATGGGAGGATGTACTTTCTTTTCAAATTTTGCAAATTAACTGCCATACAAAGCTAGTTATTGAGATGTATTCCTTTAGCACAAGAATTGTTTGTGAACTGCTATACTGTGAATATTCATATACTCAGTTCTAAACAGTTTGTGCTTTTTTAGTGTTGACATTAGCACAAGCTGCTCAAGAAAACTGGACACATTTCAGTACTGTGAGTATGTTTACCTACATCCTTGATAGACCTTTCACACAGGTATATTCTACATTTGGGTAGGGGTACAGAAGTACAGGGAGCGTACGTATTATTGTGTGAATTTTATCTTGCTGTACTTACAGGGTTGCTGTGTACATGTTAGTTTATCAAGGCAAGTAGTCTGTCTGCGTAACTCCCAACTGTGGACCTATCCACATGGTAGACAGAGATTAGCCTGTTATTCTTTCTCTGTGCACCACACAGGTCTTTTCAGCACTAGAGCAATGGCATTGTTACAGTTGATTGCTACCAGTACATGGCTACTTCCTTTTGTATTTCAGTGTTGTATTCCTACATAAGGGTATGCTTCCGGAACTCCTTCCAAATATATTTGCACAGTGTGTAACAGCAGAAAGGCTGATATGCCTCTGTGTTTCTGCCTCTGCCAGACCTCTCAAACACTCATGTACATATTTGAACAGACTCAGGGAAAAGTAGAGAAAAAGTCAGGGACACCTTTAAAATATTAGTGCCATTAAGTTGAGACTTTGAGAGAACCAGAGCATATGGATTAATGCACCTTTTCTGAAGTAAAAGAAGTGTCTAACTCTTAATTATTGTCATTACTCATTACGTGTAATTCACCACCTTTCTGGCCAAAGTCAGTAGTTTTCGGAGGGATTCAGAGGGACAGAGCTAAATTTTGTTTCAAAATCAGGGACATCCCTGAAAATTAGGGACAGTTGGGAGGTATGGCCTCTGCCCTAAGCAGATATGCCAGTGTTTGTCCTGCTATGATACTGTGTGGGGGTTGTAAAGTGATGGCGTAACATTATTTCCTGCTAGAATGGCTGCTTCTCTTATCACAGTCATGTAATGTAATCCCACAACAACTGTTGGTAAAGATCCACAGAACAAGTTGTGTGGTATGGCATTCCTATTTTGCCTTTACATTCACTCATTGTGATGCATGATATATTTATTTCAGCACCAACTTGTTGTATATTTACCATGGCTTAGTGGTACTTCATGCAGTGTAGTGTGTACAAGGTCCGGGGTTTGAGACTGACAGAGGTGTTTTATTTTGATGCTGAGCAGAACAAGGGCCCTCACATACAGAGTGACTAAGGCACTTTTAAGCAGTTGTAAGCGGGTTTGTGCAATGCTTAGCTAAGTGCAAACAGGCACACACTCACGCAAACCCGCTAACTACTGCTTAATAGTGCTTACTCCCTCTAACCCCCGTGCTCATTTCTTTGAAAGAAAAGAAAAATGGGGAGATAGGAAAGTGGTGAAAAAGGGGTATGAAGAGGGAAAGACAGTAGGAAAAATAGCTCGGGATGTGCAGAACAGGTGTAGGGAAGGTCCATAGCTGCCCATTTCTTTAACGGCAACAGCTGTGCATATGGAATAAATTTGGAGGTAAATATGAAACCTTCAACCCCTGAGAGAGGGGTGAGGACAACAAAGTATGTTGTAATGCCAATTAAATTACATTTTATGTGTCCAGGGGACATGTGTGCAAAAGGGCAGCTATGTATGGGGCGTAATTTTTTTTTTTTGGGAGCAGATTGCCCTTTTTTTTTTCAGGTGAGAGTGGAATGTGGGGTAGGGGAAGTAGGTATATGTGAGAAGGTAGGTTGGGAAGGTAAACAGACAAGACAAACAAGACGCATACAGGGGCAGAATAATGACACGTGGTGGGTGAATACCATTGACGGGGAGGGATGTTTGGAAATCGCAAGCCCATGAGCCCACAGATGGCAACAGTGGAACTGAGATCCCCACCCATGGGCAGTCACCACTGCACCTTCACAGCCCAGAGGGTCGCTGTGCTGGGGGCTGTGTAGGAGGGGCAGGCTGACCCGGGAGTTGCACCACTCATGCCTCAAGCTGGCATAGAGGTTCTGTAACAGAATGCTCGATCTCGCTATGCACCACAGCCCAGATCGTTCAAAGGGTGATAGGTGGTCTTCCTCCACCCACGCTTGCATGGGGGGGGGCTGAACCCCATCCCCTGCAGTGCTTCCACCTGAAGGTGGCACAGGGCCAACGGAGGAGGAGGTCCCAGGTTGGGCACCAGACCTGCTGGTGCCAGGTGCCATGGCCAGCTGAGGTGGGACAGGTGGGTCCGCTGGGACCGGCCTTCCCATACGAACTATGTTTTGGAGAATTTAATAAAGATATGGGTTAGTAACAGTCAACAGCATTCCCAGTTAGTTATAACAGCATGCAGAGGTATTCCCATTAACCCAACACACCAGAGTTTCAACAGTTGAAAAGCAAGCATAACACATGCATATACAGAACAATTGTGGACATTACAACAGCATGCAGGTTTAATTGATGGCAACAGGCCACCAGTATTGTGGTATTTGAACAGGGACATGCATAGAAATAAATGCAAATATTTATAAACCAATAGGACATATGTCCCAACAAATGTTTTGAGATTAGGCATACCCATTCAGGTGTGGAATTGCATTTTTATGCACATACAGTAGGGTGGAAAAAGATAGCTCAATTAACAACTTATATATCTTTCTAGTTTTCACTACATTCCTAATAACTGCAGTTATATGTCCCTTACATGTATTATTACACTACCCAATGTCCTTATATTGCGCAATTGGATTTTGCTAGATCATTATATGCATGAGCTGTATCTGACATACAAACTGTCCAGGATGCAGATGTTACTGCTACATATTTTGAGAGTTGCTCACACACACTACTACTGTGATGGTACACTGACAGCTCTACTTTCATATAATTATCTAGATATATTCAGGTGAAATTATCAATTATATGTTAACAGCTCCCTACATTTCTGGCAGCACACTGACATTTCTTGGGAACAAAATACCAAGCTACTCATGTGCCAGATTAACCTGTACATGCTGGCCATGTACCAACAGTTGAGGGCTGTAAATACGCATAAAAGCTACTGGCACTCCCTTCATCCACTTTATATGGGCTTACCCAAGTGTGGGTTAACACTGCTTAATACAACAGTACTATTTCTAAAATGCAACAGTACAACAACATATCAAAGAAAATCACACAGACGCACTCCAGGAATTATACCTTTATTAAAGAATTATTACACCTTTATTTATTGGGTTAAAACACTTTTTTGAAGGCTCTCTCATATATTTTATATAACAGTACATGCAGAATAATTATTAAAGAATTATTATGCCTTTATTTATTGGGTTAAAACACTTTTTGAAGGCTCTCTCATTTATTTTATATAACAGTACATGCAGAATAATTATTAAAGAATTATTATACCTTTATTTATTGGGTTAAAACACTTTTTTGAAGGCTCTCTCATTTATTTTACATAACAGTGCATGCAGAATAATTACTAACCTGCCTGGTGACGCAGCCTTTGCAGCCTATCTTCGTGGGCTTGCTGAATCATAGCCCGGACACCTGCAGCTGTGAAGTAAATGCAGTGATATTGAGACATACCTATCCATAGTATAGACAAGAATAGCAATTAACTCCTTAATACAATGGCTACTTACTCAGTAGTGGGGCATTTGCCATCCCACAGGCCTCCTGGATCCACTGGTCCAGTTGATCCTCCTTACGTCGCTTCAGGTCAGAATAATGGTGCCTGACCTGCTCACCAGTCCGAGGAATGCCAGTGGCACTGGTGAGATCACGAGCTAGACAGTTCCAGGCCTCCGCTTTGTATTGGGTGCCCTGGTACTGGCCCCGCAGGAGTCTTTCCTCATGATTGTGGACAAGGAGCCAAACCATTACTTTTGACTCCTCAATGCCCCAACGTTGCGCTTGAAATCGAGTGCCTTCTCCAACACCAACCATGCTGACTGCAGAAGGGAGCTACAACCAGTTATGGCAAGTATTCCCGCCTGTGGAGCTTAAATATGCCTCATTTCGTGCACTTATTTGTGATTGGCCAGTTTTGAAAAAAACTCTTCTGTAGGCACACCTGCTTAGTTGATGTTGGCAATGTTTAAAATTCCTTTGATAGATATGTGTCTGTTGAAAGTGCATGGTTATGAAATGCTGTCATGGATTAGTGGTTCAGTATTGTGACTAAGGTGCACAGTATCCCGGGTTCGAGCCCTGCCACTGCTTTTTATTTTCCTACTGGCCAGACCTGAATGGTTAAGGTACAGTAAAGGAGGTGTGGCTGTGTTTAGCCAAATTTGCTCAACTTTGCCCGACTTTGCTCAGCGTTGCTCGATGTTGCCTGATGTTGCCCAACATTGCTCGACGTTGCCCGACATTGCTCAACGTTGCCCGACTTTGTGCTGGTTAGTGCGGTGCACAGCTACACGCAAACATGTTCTGGTTGCGCTAGTTGGCACGATGCGCAGCTCCGTGCAAAGACATTGTGCTAGTTAATGCAGTGCTCAGCTACGAGCAATTAAATATAAATATGCTCAATACTGGTAAAATATGCTTAGCAGTGCTTTACGTTGCTTAAAATAAGTTACTCATGCATCAGTATGCATAATATATATATATATATATATATATATATATATATATATATATATATATATATATAAAATTCGTTCACTACTACATATAACATTTCAATGCTTTTTACAAAACTTTAAATAATAAATGTCAGGAAATATTTTTGTATACAGATTTCCAACAGAAAATGGAATGTGTAGTGGTGGGACTCGAACTGGGAATGCCTCCTCTTTGTGCGAAGGCTCTAACCACTACGTTATCGCTATTTTGCTTAATTTGCATATATTTTTCTTATTATCTTCTTTGGTATCTGAACTGCTAACTGTAGCTAAGCAATGGGCAAACCCGCGCAAACACGTGCAAATATGAGCAGCTATATCGGAAATGAAAAAAAAAAACATTTCTTTTACTTTTTATATTTGCACGGGGTTTAATATATGGGGGAGTGTAGTATTAGAATGTACACATGTGAGCGGACTCGCTCATGTAACTAGACATTTCCCGAATTTCAAAATTGCAGAGGCGTGGATTTTTGGACTGCTCGGCAGTCCGACACGCCCCCTACACTCATCCATGCTCCGTGTTAGCTTTAGAGTTGAGGCAGCGCGCTCTCATTAATATGCATGGCGCGCTGCTGTCTTACTCTTAGACTGGCTCTTCCGTGTAAGACTAATCTAGTCTTACATGGAAGATTAGTGAATCCTGGGGCTCGTTGTAACAGTAAAGATTAATAAATCGCAAACTAACACAAATTTGTTTCAAATAAGCTCTGGATTGTCATGTCTGCAGACTGTGCTCATTCCAGCTGACTGGCCCCTTGGGATGGGGAAAGTTTGTCTGAATAAAACTTATCCCTTTCTAACAACAAACAGTGAAAAATAAGAGACAAAACAATAAAATATAATTTAAAACAAATCTCCCTTTCTACAAGCTATCTATCCCTTTCTTACAAACAGTGAAAAACAGAGGTAAAAAATAAAACATAAATCAAAATAAATCTTCTCTTACCAAGCAGTTGCGCAGTCTATCACACACTAACACCAGTAAGTGAGCTGGCAACTTTTGCGAGGCCTTTCTCAGAAAGGCTGGGTGAAGTTTTCTAGAATCAAGCTCCTCCGTTCTTATCTACCTTTTAATTTCTTTATCCAAGACTTACTTAAAATAGAAAGTTGGGCAAAAGCTTGCTCGTGAATATAGCTATGCTGGATTGGCAAGTAGTGTTTATGTCATTTACAGTGGAGCTTATAAATATTAGAAGGATATTTTTACATTCCAAGTCAAAACTAATGTTTGACAAGTCATCTATACTGGGTGTTTTGTCAGTACTATTAACTGAAAAGTTCTTTAAATTCTTGCAAGAGATGTGTAGGATTTGAGTCTTGAGCAATTTATTTATTTATTGCTTAAATATGCAGCCTTGACAGCTTTCCTTGCAGTCTGTAGGATTTTTTGAGACATTAATCGTTCTGGTGCAGTTCGGTATCAGGTTGTTTAGCTTTCCAATTTTTCATAGCAGTATCTCTCTATCTCAGTTTTCAATTTATTGTTAGCCATGGACAGCAGTGTCTTTTATGTATCCTCACTCTTACAGTAACCATAGTGTCCCCAATTAGTGAAGACGGCAAGAGCTATGGTTGAGTATATAATATGGACCAGTCTAAAAAGCTTCCTTGTTTTGTTAAACTGATTTATTTGTGACTATCGGAGGCAGTAGCTTTTGTGTTTTAAGAGAGCATGTGGGCATAACAGTGCAGTGGTCAGAGAGATTACCTGCTAAGGTATATACTGATTTGCACCTGTATCCATCTTAGTGACAATAAGGTCTAGAATGGAATGTCTGTCTGAGCTGGGGGGCTTTGTATTAGAACATTACCCCACCAAGATTTTCATGCAGGAATGGGCAGGGCCTACATGATTGACAGGTCTGAGTGACACACCATGCAAATTATAGTGTCACGGTGAATATTTGTAACACAGGCTTCATGCTTTTTTATGTTATCTTTAATTAGTTACCACAGCTTTTAGTATGTTGTGTCTTTCGGCTTATCCCGGTTAGGGGTCGCCACAGCGGAACTCCGATCCGCTAATGTTTGGTAGTGAATTTTTACGTGCTGAGTTACCAGCCCTGATGCACAACCTTCAATGAAGGCACACCCATTCACGCATGCCTCCACACAGAAGATGCTCTAGCTGAGAATCGAACGGGACAACGTCTTGCTGTGAGGCGACAACAGTATACAGTATGTAAAACAGAGATTAAATAAACAAAGAAGACATACAGTGGAACAAAGCACAGCATCTCTTTGCATATACAAAGGCTCAAAACATCTTCTTGTATAAAAACACAAACAGCATTTATTGATGGTTAGCGCTTTCACCGCCAGACAGGTGGCTTCTTCAGACCATAAACAAAACAGAATAAAAGTCAGAAATATTGCATATATACTTACAGTCTTATCATGTGCTTAAACACGCCTAATCAATTTGAAATCTAACTTTCTTGCAAGGCATCTCATTACAATGCACGTAATGCATGCACAATCCAAACCATTTAAAGTGATAGCACAGAAAACAATATATAACATTTAATAACATTGTAAAGACACTCCAAAACATTTTTAAAACATTTTAAAACATTTTAAAACTTCCACGTTAATCAAAATCACTCAAACCTCATAGACTCCATGAAAATTATAAAATAATGATGTCCTTGTATCGTACACACTACTTCACTACAAATTATATCTAAGTAAATAGTGCTAAATGCACACAACCCTTATAATTTCCTTTATATGCTCAAATCCTTATATGTCCACCCTATCTAGACTGGGCAGCACAGTGGTGCAGCGGTTAACGTTGTCGCCTCACAGCAAGAGGTTCTCCGGTTCGATTCTCGGCTGGGGTGCCTTCTGTGTGGAGTTTGCATGTTCTCCCTGTGTTCGCGTGGGTTTCCTCTGGGTACTCCGGTTTCCTCCCACATTCCAAAAACATGCATCTGGAGCATTTCTCCCCGGGTCTCTGCTGAAAACAGGCTCTGTGGAACCTAGTCGGACATTCCCGGTCAACAAATGTTAAATAAATAAAATAAAATCTAAATATAGGGTGTGTTACTTAGAATCTATATGTAACAAAATATGTTGTAGATCCCAATAGCATCATTCACTACCAACTCTCCCCATACGGCACCTACAAATTGGCCGGTTGATTTAAACCAGGGGGAACATCACTCACACTTATCCAACAATGTGTATATATTAGTGCCATCTGCAACAATCATATTCATAAACCAATCCAGTGGTCTGAGTGCCCAAGATAAAAACTAGTAAAACTAAAATAAGGCACACATGGAGCTCAGCAAAATGGACAGTTGCTTTAATGAACAAGCACAAAAACAATCCACAACAAGCTAAATCACAGCAGCACAGCACAGCAAATGAAATTGCAGAGCACAAGCAACAGCACAATAATGCTGCAAAGTTAATCCACATATGTTTTCGTCACAGTAACTTCATCAGATACCTAACCTCTCTTCCTTTGATGAATAAATAAACTAATCTAATTCAAATGAACTAATGAGTGAACAAATTCAATTACACATGCAAAATGCAAAGGTGAATGAATCTAAAAGTTAAAACCAAAAGTATAATGAAATAGCACCATCTTGTGGAAATTAAATTAAATGCATGTTCTTCTTGTTAAAAAATAAATACATATATTATTATTAAAATAAACCATAAAATGCTTGCATACATAATATTATTTAAATATATAAATATAAATATTATTATAATAACATACTATAATTTAGCAGATCTCAATTTCAGCACAGGTTTCAAGGATAACATTTCATTTAAACCAGGGGCATTACTTGCATCAAGAATAATTTGCCAATATAGCTCCCTATATTCCAACAGAGTCTCCCAAGGCCCTCCCCTGGGGTCTCGTGGGACTACGTCTATGACAAAAAAATGAAATTTAGCTTTGCCACAATTATTTTGATGTTAAAACAGAGCATTACTATCTTTTCTTTTCCTTATCTCATATAAATGCTTGTAAATTCTCTGCCTCAATTTCCTCTCGATCTTGCCAACGTATAAAGAGTCACAGATTTCACATGGAGCAATATAAACCACACCTGTGGTATTACAGTTGGCAAAACCTTGAGTAGTGATATACTTGTTCCTCTTTTACAAAAGAATAGAATCACCTTCCTTGATGTTAATGCAATATGGGCAACACCCGCATTTTTGTGTCCCTTTTTTGTTATTATTATAAGTGGGGTTAAAGAAGTTTGCCCCTTCCAATATATTCTTGATGTTACGTCCCTTCCTATATACACATTTAAATGGATTTTCAAAGATATGATTTAAGTCAGACAAACTAGCAAATTTTTTTCCATTCTTTACTAAAAATACTTCTCAACAGATTACTCTTACCGTCAAAGGTGGTAAACATGGCAGAATGAAAACCTTTTTCTAAAGTTGTAACTTTAGCAGAGTTTGCCTCAATATTTTGTACTTCTAATGTAGGTAGGGGTACACCCAAAATTGGAGCAAATCTTCCTATTCTTCCTTCCTTAACCTCTACAATAACTGACGTTAGGAGATCTATTGGGTACCCCCTTGCTCCAAACATACTTTTAATAGATTCACATTCAGTATTAAAATCCTGATTGTCTGACATCATCCTACTGGCTCTCACCAACTGGCCTTTGAATATTGCTCTTTTTTGAAAATGTGGGTGAGAGCTTGTGTAATGCAAGTAAGCATTAGAAAACGTATCTTTTCTAAAAATTTTTTATTTAAAACCTTCCCCCCATTCTCTGTATATTTACATCTAAAAACACAATTCAACTTCATCTACTTTATAAGTGAATTTAAAAAAAAATGTTGTATTTGAAATATAATCAAAAAATTCCATGAATTTTTCCAGGGTATTGTTTCAAAAAAGACAAACCTCATCCAGGAAGCACCCATAGTAGTTCCAGTATTGTTTAAAATTTGAATTGTGAACAAATTTTTCTTCCCAATACAATAAAATGATGTTGGCATATGTAGGTGCACAATGGGCACCCATAGCTACGCCTTTAGATTGTCTGAAATATTCCCCTTGGAAGAATATAAAATTATTGTTTAAAATCAATTCCTTTAAAACAAGGCATATACGAAATACCTTAAAAGAAATATTATTCTTGCTTCCCAAAAACTCTTCAAACCAAACTAAACCTATCTCATGAGGAATACACATAAAAAGGTCCACAACATCCAAAGTGATAAAGCTAGAGATGTAAACCTGATTAAAATTATTAATATGCCTTAAAAAATCACAAGAATCCTTTAACACATTAGGATGTTTCATCACCACATTCTTGAGATGTACATCTGCATATTTTGCCAGTGGAGCAGTAATAGAACCCTCCACAGATACAATAGGTCTGAGAGGAGGGGTCATCAGGATTTTTGTGGACCTTTGGTATACCAAAAATACAAGGCACTTTGGGTTGTTCAATGTGTAAATAATTATATGTTTCCAGGTCAATAAGCCCCTCTAAAACTAAATCATTCAAACAGAGGGAAAGTTTTTTATAAGCAATATGAATTTCATTCATAGACACTCTCTCATAAGTATATTGGTCATTTAACAAATCAAACATTTTTGCCTCATAATTAATATGATCCATAAACCCCCCCCCCCTTTTCAGGCTTCATGATTCTAAGATTTTTATTTTCTCTACATAAACAGTGTGTGCATTTCTTCCGTAGAAAGGTTTGGACTAACCTTGTTGTACTTAAGTTTATCTCTTATCTCCTTTTCAACCAAAACCTCAAAATTCCTAAGCTGGGGATGAAGGGGCGGATTAAACGTACTCTTCTTTGTTAAAACAGTGGTATTTTTTTCTTATATTACCATTAAAAAATACCTCTAATTTTTTCTGCCTAATAAAAAGTTTAAAATCCGCTAATAACTTCGCTATATTGGCCTTAACGTTAGGAATAAAAGTAAAACCTTTAGTAAATAAGTTGAAATGACCCTTAGTAATGGGAGTAAGGGTATAATTAAAAATGTGAAAACCATTGTAACTAAACATACATTTATTAATCACTATTTCATCTGAAGGAATTGCCTCCATGGTGCCTTTCAACCCCTCTGGTTCTGATAGCCATACCTGTAGTCTACTGGGTCCTTGTTCTTGAGTCTCTCTGATATCCTTGGGGAGGGAAACTCTAAAGGGTCATGTATGTCATAACTATTAAACTGAGTTTCAGTTGGTAATTTGTCATACCCCATGTCTCTTTTACCTCTATACTCATGTGGTCTGTTATGAAAATTACCCCATGTATTCTTTGGTTAGGGTATTGTGTATTATTTTTGTACTCCTTTACGTCCCTTTCCACCTTTCTAAATTTTCTCTCATAAATCCTAGTACATTTTATTTCTACATCTTTCAACATTTGTTGATATTTAACTCTTTCACACTCAATGCCAAACATTAAATCAGTGACAATCTTATTATTAATAATTTCAATCTGAAAAAACATTTTATCCATTTCCAACTCATTGTTTCTAATTATAGCCTTCATAATTTCAAACCCACATTTATCAAATGCACAAATAAAGTCCTTATGAAAATCCAAGTTCTCCACAACATTGTTTGGGTATTTACACACCCATAGACCTTTAGGAATAATGTTCAATTGCAAACAATGTTTAAGATACATGTTGTCCATTTCCAATGCTTTAAACTTGAAAAGCATATTATCCAAATCCGAAATTAAAGTGGTGTAGCTACCACTATAATTATTGTGTTGAGGTATAGGCATCTGTTTAAAATCAAGTTTAAAATCAAAAATATCTTTAAAGTGAACAGTACCGGTATTGTTTTGATTTAAAACACCCGCCGAAGTTGCAATACTTCTATTGCTTCCATTCACAGGTTTCAAAACTTTTAGTTATGTACATACCATAACTTTAGATGTTTGGGATCCATCTCGCCTACATTCTGTACTGATGGGCTCGGAGCCGATCCCTCGGCTCCGACTCGGCACGCTATGCTATAGAGCGAGGCCTCTTATTGGCTGAGCTATTTCTTATCCCAGGATGCACCATCACTAATCCCCCAGATCTTGTTTGGCCACATTCATGCACACATGCACAACTTATTTATATAACATTGTTAGATGTTTCAAGATGACACAACAGGATTCGGACCTTCTGATATCCTCTGATCTCCAAGGAAGGGGGAAGGAGGGTGGGTTATTGGGAATGTAGGCGAGATGGATCCCAAACATCTAAAGTTATGGTAAGTACATAACTAAAAGATGTTATGTGATCCTATCTCGCCTACATTCTGTACTGATGGGACAGCGTCCCTAGCACCTAAATCCTGGGTGGCTCATTGAAAAACACTCCTGAGCACTGTGGAACCAAATGAAGCTCGTCCTCTAGATGCCACGTCCAATTTGTAGTGGGAAATGAAAGTGTGCGGGGAAGACCATGTAGCTGCAGCACAAATGTCACTAATGGCAAGCTTAGAATGAAATGCTATCGAAGTAGCCATAGCCCTTGTAGAATGAGCTTTGACAGAGGTGGTAAGCTCTTTGTTAGAATAAGAATAAGCTTGAGTAATACAGTCCCTGATCCATTTGGCAATAGTGACCTTTGTGACAGCTTTGCCCAATTTATTGTCTGCAAAGGATACAAACAACTGATCTGTTTTCCTTGTTTGTTTGGTCCTGTCTAAATAAAAACGCAACTGCCTGTGGACATCTAATGTGTGGAATATGAATTCTGCTTTGTTAGAATATCTCAGAAAAAAGACTGGAAGTTCTAATGATTGTTGTAGGCAGAAACTGGAACAAACTTTAGGGACAAAGGAAGGATTTGGCCTGAGAGATACTCTGTCTTTGTGAAAAAACAAGTACGGGGGTTTTACAGACAAAGCTTGAAGCTCTGAAACTCTTCTGGCAGAAGTAATCGCCACCAGAAAGGCAGTCTTCCACGATAGAAATTTTAGATCACATGTCGCTGCCGGTTTGAAGGGGGAGGAAGTTAAGGCGCGTAACACCACATCGAGATCCCATGGAGGAGCCGGATGAGAAATCGGAGGTCTTAAGAGCGCAGCACCTTTCAAGAAGGTCTTACACAATCTGTTGCTCATTAAAGGTGGGTTTATAGATTCGTGAAAATTGGAAATCGCTGCTAATTGAACCTTGATGGTAGAGACTGAAGAGCCTTGATTGAAAAGAGAAGTTAAAAACTTTAGTACTTCTGATACAGGAATAGTGATGGGATCCAGGCCCCGGAGTTGAGCCCAAATAGCAAATCTTTTCCATTTGCTAGAATACACTTTCTTTGTAGCAGACTTATGGCCCGAAGATAAGATGTGTACAACCTCTGGATCCAATGTATGACTCCTGACTATAATCAGAAGAGGAGGAGCCAAGCCGTCAATTTTAACGTGTGTAGGGACTGGTGGAATAGTCCCGACTGATGAACCAAAAGGTCTGGAATCTGATCCAGGAACCATGGACCTTCCAGAGCATATTTCCGAAGATAGGGAAACCATACTTGACGAGGCCAGTAAGGAGCAATTAAGATAATTTTGCTCCCCAAGAGAGATGCCTTTTGGATCACCCTGGGAAGGAGAGGAACTGGGGGAAAGGCATAAAGCAAGCCGGTGGGCCAAGGACGGGCTAGTGTGTCCATGGGGCTCTTCCCCAGATCCGGGGTTAGGGAGAAGAATTTTTTGCACTTCGCATTCAGTGGAGTCGCGAAGAGGTCGCAACACGGAACTCCCCACTTGCTGAAAATCTGACTTGCAACTGTCATGTTCAGAGACCATTCGTGAGGAGAGAGGATGGTTCTGCTCAGTCTGTCGGCTATCACATTGGACTTGCCCGGAATATGAGTAGCCACTAGAAAGCGTTTGGTCAAGACTGCCCATTCCCAGACTCTCATGGCCTCTCTGCAAAGAGGATAGGATCTGGTCCCTCCCTGTTTGTTCAGGTACCAGACAACTGACATGTTGTCTGAGTGAACGGCAATTATGCCCTGAGGGAGATAATCGTGAAGGGCTTGAAGGAACCGAAGCACCGCCCTCATTTCTAGGATGTTGATATGAAGTAGGGTCTCTTCTGGGTGCCATTTGCCTTGGACTGACCTGCCCAGGGAATGCCCCCCCACCCCATCTGGGAGGCGTCCGTGGTCAAAGTGGCCGCAGGAGGAGGTGGAACAAAGGGTTGTCCCTGATCCAAATTGGAGGGCACTAGCCACCAGCGAAGGTCCTGTTTGCAGGTTTCCGTGATCCATATAAGGTGACTGAGAGGGAGTTCCTGAAAGGACCACTGAGTTGAAAGAAGCCACTGGAGAATTCTCATGTGCAACCTTGCCAAGGGGACTAGAAGAACCGTGGTGGACATGGATCCCAATAGCTGCAGAACCATTCTGGCTGGGGCTTTGGACCTGGGAAGTAAGGCTCGAACTTGAGTCTGTATGGTTTGTATTCTGTCTGTAGGTAGATAGACCCGCATTCGGTTTGAGTCTGTCTCTACCCCTATGAATCTTATGCGTTGAGATGGCAGCAACACAGACTTTGGCCAATTGAAGGTGATTCCAAGGGAATTGCCCAGTGATATAGTGGCTTGTAGGCTCCGCATTAGTAGATGCTTGGAAGTGGCAGTTAGGAGCCAGTCGTCTAGATACGGAAACACCTGGAATCCTAGACTTCTCAGGTGAGCAGTCACGACCGCCAAACACTTGGTGAACACCCTGGGGGCTGTGGTGAGACCAAAGGGCAGCACGCGGAACTGAAAATGACTGCCTCCTAGGCTGAAGCGCAGATGTCTCCTGGACGCTTGATGTACCATGATATGGTAATAAGCGTCCTTGAGATCTATGGAGCACATCCAAACACCTTTCTCCAGCAATGGGAGAATGGTTTGTAGGGTGACCATTCAGAACTTGGACTTTTTGACTGAACGGTTTAGAATGCTGAGGTCCAAAATGGGTTTCAAGTCCCCGGTCTTTTTTGGCACCAAAAATAATCTTGAGTAAGTCCCTAATCTGATCTGGTCTGCGGGGACCGGTTGGATGACTCCTTTTTGCAGCAGCTTTGAAACTTCTGAGGCTGCAGTTTCCCATTGACTGGGTGGCGGGTCCGGAATTTTTTTGGACTGAGGTGGAGAGAGAGAGAGAAAGAGATGGTGTAACCTCCGGCGATAATTCGAAGCACCCAGCGGTCCTGAGTGATACCTTCCCAGGCTTTTAGGTGCTTCAAAAAACGACCCCCGACTGGCTCCGGAGCTGCACAGTCGGGCAATCCCTCAGGGACTGTGAAAGGCTGAAGAGCCACGAAAGGACTCGTGGTCTCCAGTGTTGCGAGGGCCTCTGCCGCCTCTGGGACGGCGTCTTCCGGAAGAATTTCCCCCTCCCCTGCCTCTGGAAGGGGGATCATCCTGCTGAGAGGGGTAAGGCTTCTGAGATCTACGGAACCACATTTTCCCTCCTCTTTTAGCCTTGGGATAAGGCCGAAGGGAGTGGAAAATCGTGCCCTGACAGTCAGAGTCTTACCCTCCTGTTCGCAGCGGGTCAGTGTGTCCTTTACCTTGGGTCCAAACAGGGAGGACCCATCAAAGCGTGCGTCGGCAAAGGAAGACTTAAAGGCCTCCGCGAAATGACACAGGCGGAGCCAGGCTTGTCTCCGTAGAGCAATGCCTGTACCCGCCGCTCTACTCGCCCCTTCAGCCGCATAAGAAATGAGCCTCATGGACGAGTTTGAAATGGATGACAATGTAGCCAGCTGAGAGCCAACCATCTGGGCCAGCTCCTCAGGCAGGTTACCCAAGAGGGTATCTGAAAGTTCTTTAATCAGAGCCCTCTGAAATCTAGTAAAGTGCGTAAGGTAGTTCAAGGACCTTAATGTAAAGGCCGCTGAACTTAGGGTGCGCTTTCGTGCCGATCCATGCTCCTAGACTCCTTATTAGGAGGATGGACGGACGTCGAAGCCTCTGCTACATCTTGCTGGGTAGCAGATGCCACCACCAAAGCATCTACAGCCACACCTTTAGTTAGTAACTCTTTTTCAGGGGGTGCCGAGAGGAACTTATTAGGATGAGCAGGCACCGGTTCCACAGAGTCTGGGTGTTCCCACGCCCTTCGACAGATCAAATCCAAGAGCTCGTCAAAGGGCGGAGACACCCAGGAGGCGGAGGGCTGAGCTCCGAAGGCCTTAAGGAACACCGACTCATCAGCAGAAGGGGGTTTGGACTGCCAGCCGCCTCGTAGTTTGAGGGCTTCCAGGATGTCTGCAAAGAAGACATCATCTGAGGATGACTTAGGGGACCCTTCTGCATCATCAAGATCAGTGTCTGATGTAAGAGACTCATCAGGGGAGTCAATGTGCTTCCTCTTGCACAATCTTTTCCTGGGGGGGTTCTTCCGAAGAAGCTTCAGAAGGACCTCCAGGAGGGGGAGAAACCCCAGTGGGGGTAACCTCAGGCCCCAGGGCTCCCCTGTCTAAGGACAGGGGGACTGCCAAAGACCCAGTCTCGGTATGCAGGGAAGGAGCTGGGGAGACCGTGGAGGTAGCCAAAGATGATTTGGCTAATGCACTCCTCATAGCCCTGAAGGCGGGACCACCAGAATCCTGGGAGGGTCCCACCTCCGCAGCCACGACGGTAGACGGCACTCCCGCAGCCGATGCACCGAGAGGGAGACTTGGGACCGAAAACATCAATCCCAAAGCACCCCCCCCCCCCGGGGCCGACGGAAGAAGTCTGCGTACCGAACTCCGACCCAAGAGCCGGAGTTGGAGTAAGGGTCGGGCCCGACCCTAAAACCTCCACCGGTTCCACCAGCACCGGCTCCAATGGTGCCGAGGCTGTTGGAGGAGGAACTATAGTGGCAAGGTGGACCATCGGCTCCAAAGACGAATGGGCTGGAGCCGAAACTAACTTTTGGAACACCGGAGACTGGAAGAGTCTTAGGAGCACCCTGTCAATGTCCGAATCAGACATTTTGGATGACCTGGACGATACCAATCGGGTCCGAACCGATTTCTCTATCGGCTCCAAAAAACTAGGGGACCGGCTCCGAATGGATTCTACAATTATCAGCTCCGAGGGAGATCTCAAGGCAATTTCCCTCGGCGCCGATGTGAACTTCGGCTCCGAAGGGGAAGAGTCTGAGCCGGCAACCCTCACCGGCTCCAATATCAGTGGAGCCGATGAAGGTGACCCGCCTCTCGATGCCCCAGTCCTCGGCTCCGAAACCAGAGGGGTCGAGACTGGAGGCATCGAGGCAGACCGTTCCGCCCTCGGCTCCGAAGTCCGTGGAGCCGATGGAGAAGTCTGCCTAGGTTTTTTGGCAGTCGGTTCCGACTGACTGGTTGGAGCCGACGCTTTCTTCTTTTTTGAAGGAGAGGGAGAAGAAGATAAAGCCTCCTCAAAGGATGGCTTAATTAATCCCTTAAGGATTAATTTGTTTTCCTCTCCTGGAGGACCCTTGATGAGAAGGCGTGACACACGCTACAAGATTCTTGTAGGTGCTTGGCACCTAAACAATAAACGCACGAGGAGTGGTCGTCCATTATGGACATCTTATAACCACACCTCGTGCATTTTTTAAACCCGGAGGGTCTATGCTCTTTGGACATGTTCTAAAGAGATGAAAAAAACACACTTATCTAAAGATAACAGCAAACTAGCAGTTTAAGTTCAAAATAAAGTTTTTTTTTTTTTTTTTTTTTTTGACAAGAAAGCAGTTGTACAAAAAGACACAGAAGAGAGAGTCAAGACCCTCTAACTTAAATGGGTACTTGACCCACAAATAAATGCTAGAATAGCAAACAAAAAACAAATAGCAAAGGGGAAGGCCCCTCTATCTAAAAACGGGAAACCTTCCCTTTACGAAAAGACAAAATTCTCAACAAATACACCCAATTCACACTCGTATCACAAAACTAGCTGTTAAAACAGCTTTTGGATTCAAAGCCAACAAATTCCTGACAGGAAAAGCCTAAATAAATTAGTACTTAGCCCAGCCAAGTTGAGACCATGTCTTAGCTTGAAAGCGGCAAACGAGATCTGGGGGATTAGTGATGGTGCATCCTGGGATAAGAAATAGCTCAGCCAATAAGAGGCCTCGCTCTATAGCATAGCATGCCGAGTCGGAGCCGAGGGATCGGCTCCGAGCCCATCAGTACAGAATGTAGGTGAGATAGGATCACATAACATCTGAAGTTCCAGATGAACTTGCTGGTAAAGAAATATTAGAAAAAACATCCAAACTTTTATGATGAAGCTGGACACCCTGCCCAAGCTGTGAATCCAATTGGGAAACGGTTCCTTCATTCGAAGCTGAACCGGCGAGTCTCTCCTGGTTGCAGGGAATCGAAGATATCAAAGTTTGTGTTAAGGGTGCAAGCAAGCCCTCAAGTTGGACCCTCCTCTTTCCCATTTCTGGTAAAAAAAAATTTCAAAATAAACGGGGCAACTTTTAATCCAAAAATTTAAATTTTTTTTTTTTTTTTTACCCCTTTTTTAAAAGAAGAAAGGTCCTTTTAAAAGGGGGATTCCCCAAAATTTTTTTTTTCCCAACCCCATAAAAAACCCTTTAAAAATTTCCCCAAAAAAAACCCAATTTAAAATACATTTTACACGCTTTAAACCTTAAAAAGAATTTAAAAAGAAAAAAATTACTACCCACAAATTAAGGTTTAGTTAAAAAAATTTTTTTTTTTGGGGTTTAAAAAAACCAAAAAAGCCTTTTAAAGTTTTGAAAAAACCAGTGCAAAAACAAATGAAAAAGGTCAAAAAACGAATTCCCAAGAAGCAAAAAATTTAAAAAAACCCATCCAAACTTTATAAAGCTGAAACACCCCCCCAAGCAACCCAAGGGAAACTTTTATTTAACAGCCCCGGTTGGGGGAATCAAGTACAAAGGGTTTGGGTTTAAGAAGAAATTGGGATAAAATTAGTTTCAACCCCCCAAAGCCCTTTTTAAACTGATTGCATTTGAAGACGAACCCCTGCCAGATTTGAAAACACAAAAACTAATCCAATAATGGCTGGTAAATAAAAATTTAAAACCCTAAAATAAGGACACGGGAGCTAAAAAAATGGAAACGTTTTAACAAAAAAAAACCCACCCTTAAAGCCCCCAAGAACAAAGTTAGGCAAAAAAAGCCTAAGTGAAATTAACCCAATGGGCCGAATTTCACAGAACCTCCTTCTTTTTGTGTAAATAAAAATCAATTTCAAAGCCCAAATGAAACAAAAAATTTACAATAAAAGGGTAAAACCAAAATTAAATAATAACTAAAAAAAAACCAAAAAGATAAAAATGAACCTCTTTAAAATTAAAAAACACCGTTAAAAAAAAACAAAAAAAAATAAACCAAAAACGCAAATAATTTTTTAAAATTAAATTTAAAAAAAATTTAAAAAAAAAAAACCTTAATTTACAGTTTAAAATTTTCCCCAAAGGTTTAAATAACATTTCATTTAAACCAGGGGAAATTTTCATCAAAATTTTTTGAAATGCCCCTAATTAAAGATCTAAGGGCCCCCGGGTTTACACTCTATGAAAAAATAAATTTTATTTGAAAATTTTTTTTTTTAAAAACATTATTATTTTTTTTTACATAAAATGCTTTTAAATTTTTAATTTTTTTAATAAAAATACAATTTAAAATTACAAAAAAAAACACATTTGGGTTTTACATTAAAACCGCAAAAAACTTGCCCCCAAAAATTAATATTTCCTTTTTTAACAATTAAGCCCCCATTTTGGCCGTTTTGAAAAATTTTAGTGGGAAAAAATTTGTTAAAATTTTATTTCTCCCTTTATATAACTTTAAATGGTTTTAAAAATTGTTTGCAGCAAAAGCAAATTTTTCACTTTACAAAATATTCCACCGTTCTTTCCCCAAGGTGGAAACTGGCAGAATAAAACCTTTTCTTTTCAGAGATTTTAAAATTTTTGTTTAATGATAGGGGCCCCCCAAAAATTGGCTTTTATTTTTTTTAATTAAAAAGGGCTTAAATTTTGGTACCCCTTCTAAACAATTTTAATGATTCAATTAGAAAAAAATCCACCCTTTCACCCTACTGGCTCTCACCAATCCCTTTAAACTATTGTTTTTAAAAGGGGGTGAACTTTTAAGGTAACTTAGAAAGATTTTTCTAAATTTTTGAAAAAACCTTCCCCCATTTTGTAGTTTACACAAAAAACAACCCTTCTTCTTTTTAATTTTAAAAAAAGGGTTTTTTTAAAATTTAAAATAAAACCCCTTTTTTCCATATTTTAAAAAAAAACCCCTCATAAAACCCATGTAGTTCCTTTTTTTTTTAAATTTTTTAAATTTAAAAAAATTTTTTTTAATTAAAATATTTTGGCATAGATGAAAGGGGCCCCCCTTTTTTTTGATTTTAAAATTTCCCCTTGGGTATTTATTTTTAAAAAAATTTCCCAAAAAAACAACTTATAAATATTAAAAAAATTTTTTTGAAAATTTCAAAAAACTAAATTTCGGGAAATCAAAGAAATCCAAACACCAAAGTGTAAAGAAAGGTTAAATGATTAAAATGTTTCCAATAAATAAAATTTTCAATTAGGTCTTATCCCCAAATTTCTTAGATGTCTTAATTTTTTCCTGGAAGAATAAATAGTAAATATCTAAAGGGCATGGTTTTTGAACCCTTTTTAAAAAATACCTCAAAAATTTTTTTTAACTTAAAAATTTATTTTTTTAGGTCAAAAGCCCCCAAAACAAATTTTAAACAGAGGGAAATTTTTAAAGAATATGTTTATTCAAGAATCCTTAAAATTGGTCTTTAAAAAATCAAACATTTTTGTTAATTAATATTCCATAAAAACCCCCCCCCCTTTATAGGTTTAGATTCAAAGATTTTTACTTTAAACATTTCATTTTCCAGAAATTTGGTAACTTTTTGTATTAAATTTTTCATTTTTTTTCCCAAAAACCCTAAAATTTCCCAACGGGGAAAGGGGGTTTAAAATATTTTTTTTTTAAAAACATTTTTTTTTATATTCCATTAAAAAATCAAATTTTTTTGCCTAAAAAAATTTAAAATCCATAAAAAAACCTTAATTAAAATAAAATAAAATTTTAAATAATTAAAATGCCCTTTTGGGAGAAGGGGTTAAAAAAAAATGTAAAAAATTTAAAAAACTCTTTTTAACAACTCAAAATTCCTATGGGAAAAAACCCCTCTTTCTTGAACCGTGTTTTTTTCCCTTTTCTTATTCTCTATTTTGGGGAAAAATTTAAATCAATTATAATTAAAAAATAGTTTAGTGGAAAATAACCCCCTGTTTTTACCCTTCATGGGGTTTTTAGAAAATTAATTTTTTGGGGTTTTTTTTTACCCTTTTTCTTTTTTAAACCCATTTTTTTACCAACTTTCTTTTTAAACTCCTTTTGAAACTTAAATCATGAAATCTTTTATTAAAATATAAAAAATTTTTCCCAACCATTTTTTAAACCCAAAACATTTCTGAAGAAATCCAAAAAAATCTGGTTTAAAATTTTTTGGGGTATTTCCACCCTGCCTTTTAAAATAATTTTTTCAAAAATTTTGTTTTTTCCATTTCAACTTTAAATTAAAAACTTTAAAATCCAAAAAAAATGTACACCATATAATTTTTTTAGGAACATTTAAAAAATCAAGTTTTCAAAATTTTTTTTAAAAACAACCATTTTTTTTTAAAACGGGAAAAATTGTTCCACACAGGTTTAAAATAACAAAAACTTTGGAAAAAATTTAAAAACCAAAAATTTTAGATAAGGTGAACACCCTCCCCAACTTGAACCAATTAAAATTCCCATTAAAGTGAACCACTTTTTGGTTGGGGAAAAGAATCGTTTAAAAGGGGTTAACAAGAAATTATACGACCTAGTTAAACCCCCCAGTTCATTTTTGCTTCATTGTTTAAACGAAGCCCAAGGGACTTCCTGAAAAAAAAATAAAAACCAATCAGTGGCTGACCCGAAAAACTAAAAAACCCAAAAATGGAACGGGCTCAAAAAAGGGACAACGTTTTTGAAAAAGATAAAAAACCCAAGGAAAATAAGAGCAAGCCAAAAAGAAATTCGACCAAAAAACCCAAAGCTGAAAGTTAACCCTCGACAGTTTATCAAAACCCAACCCTTTTTTTGAAAAAAAAACAAATTTAACAAATGCCTGAGTGAAAAAATTTAATTAAAAAAAAAAGGGAAAAACACATGAACCAAAAGGGAATGAAAAAAAGTTAAAAAAAAAGATAAAAAACCACGGGAAAAAAATTTAAAGCAGCCGAAAAATAAATCAAAAAAAAAAAAACCAAAAAAGTTTTTAAAATTTTTTTAAAAAAAAATAAAAAATTTATTTTTTTTAAAAATTTTACAATCTAATTTTCAAAGGCAAGGATAACATTTTTTTTAAAAAGGGGGGCAAAGCATAAAAATAACCTAAGTTATATTCAAAGACCCCAAGGTTGGGGGGCTCTGGGAATTATAAAAAACTGTTTGTTTAAATTATTTTATTTTAAAAACTTTAATTTTTTTTTTTTTTTATATAAATTTTTAAAATTTTCTCCTAATTTTTCCCCGGTTTTCAAAAAAAAGGCACAGTTTCAAATACAAAAAAAATAACCGGGAAATTGGGCAAAATTAAAGGAATATATTTTTCCTTTTTTAAAAAATAAAACCCTTTCCTTTGGTTTGAATAGGGGAAAATTTTTCTTCCCTTTTTTTTATTTTAAAAGGGGATTAAAAATTTCCCCTTCCAATTATTTTGTTTAAACCCCCCTTTCCTTTTCAATTTTGGTTTTCAAAGAATTTTTTAAGTAACAAATAGCAAATTTTTCCACTTTTAAAAATTTCCAAAACTTTACCGTAAAGGGGGTCTCAGAAGAAAATTTTTTTCTAAATTTTACCAAAGGGTTTGCCCAATTTTTGTCTTAATTGGTAGGGGAAAAAAGGGGGCCTTCCATTTTTTCCCTTAATTAAAATCTCTTAAATTAGGGGATTTCCCCAAAATATTTTAATAGACAATTAGATTTCCTTTTCCCTGGGTTTACTTCTCACCAATCCCTTTAAACTAGTTTTTAAAAGGGGGTGAACTTTTAAGTAACTTAGAAAGTTTTTTTCAAATTTTTATTTAAAATTCCCCATTTTGAGAATCTAAAAACCTTCCTTCTTATTTTATAATAAATTTTAAAAAATTTTGTTTTTTTAAAAAAAACCAAAACTTTTAGGGATTTTCCCAAAAAAAACCTATCCGGGCACCCTATGTTCCAATTTTTTAAAATTTTGTTTGAAAAATTTTTCTTAATCAAAAAAAGATTTGGATATGTATCCAAATAAACCTTAATTTCAAAAATTTCCCTTAAAAATAAAATTATTTTTAAAATAATTTTAAAAAAGGTGTATGAAATATTAAAAAAAATTTTTCTTTTCCCCAAAATTTCAAAAAACAAACCTACCCAAAGGGAAACCAAAAAAAGGTCCAAAATAAATTAAATAAATTCCTTTTAAAATAAATTGCCTTAAAAAATCCCAAGAATTTTTTAAACCTTGGGATTTCCCTAAATTCTTGGAGAATTAAATTTTTTGGGTAATAATCCCTAAAAAAAAGGCTGAGAATAAGGGTTTTTTTAAACCTTTGGTTCCAAAATCCAAAAAAAAAAAACCCTTTTTGGGGTTTTCAACGAAAAAATTTTTCCAGGTAAAACCCCTGAAAAAAAACATTAAACGGGGGAAATTTTTTTTATAACAAAGAATTTACATAGAATTTTCCATAAATTTGGATTTAAAAAATCAAAATTTTGCCTAAATTAATAGACCAAAAAAACCCCCCCCCAACCCCCCAAGGTTCTTTTCAAGATTTTTATTTTTTACAAAATACATTTTCCAGAAATTTGGTAACTTTTTTGTATTAAATTTTTCATTTTTTTTCCCAAAAACCCTAAAATTTCCCAACGGGGAAAGGGGGTTTAAAATATTTTTTTTTTAAAAACATTTTTTTTATATTCCATTAAAAAATCAAATTTTTGCCTAAAAAAAAGTTTAAAACCACAAAAATTTCTTTTAGCCTTAAATTAAAAAAAAAAACCTTTATAAATAAGTTGAAATCCCTTAGAAGGGATAATTTAAAATTAAAAATTAAAACCTTTAACAAACTCAAAACCTTTTAGGGGAATTACCTCCTTCCTTTCCCCCCCCTTGGTTTTAAAATCCCTTTATTACCCCTTTTTTTTTTCCTATTTTAAAAACTTTAAATCATGTAGCTAACATTAAAATTTTACTGGAAAATTTAATTAATGCCTTTATTTAATAGGGTTTTAAAAATTACCCCATGTACTTTTTATATTTTATTATTTTTGATTTTCCCTTTTTCCCCTTTCAAATTTTCTTCTAAACCATACTTTTATTCTACTTTTCCTTTCTAAATTTTCTTTTTAACCTCTGAAACTTAAATCAGTGCAATTTTATTAAATTTTAAAAATAAAAAACTTTTTCCTTTCCAACTCTTTTTTTTCTTTTTTTAAATTTTAAACCCCATTTATCTGGAAAAGGTTTTGAAAATTTTTCTCCACCTTTTTTATTTCCCCCAAAACCCTTTTGGGTAATTTTAAATTCAAAAAATTTTAAATCATGTTTCCTTTCCAATGCAAACTTAAAAAAATTTACCAACCAAATTTAAAATTTATCCAAAAATTTTTATTAACATTGTTTAAAATAATTTAAAAATCAAAAACTTTAAATGAACAGATTAGTTTTATGAAAACACCACAAATTGTGTTAATTCCCTTTACTTTAAAATAATTTTAAATAAACCCGGGGTAAAGAAATTTGGAAAACCCCCAAAATTTTTATGAAAGGGCTAAATCCCAACGGAATAAGGGAAAAACACCTTTTTAAAAGTGAAAGCCCCCTTTTTAAAATAAAAATCAAAAAAAAAATAAAAGTTGGGATTTACCCATTGGGTCGCCCATTCCCCCCTTTTAACTGAGTTCAGTTGTTTTTGAAGAAATAATGGAACCATCCAACAAAATAAAAAACCAAACGGGGCGGTGCCCAAAAAAACAGTCCAAAAAAATAAGGAAACCATGGAGCTCCTGGTGCAAGAACAAGAAAAAAAATCCAAGAAGCAAACCAAGGACGCCAAAATTCGGCCCAAAAGCACCTAACGCGTAAAGTTTAATGACAGAATTTCATCAGATCCTAACCCCCCAAAAAAATAAACAATCAATTCAAATGCCAAGATAAAAATTAATTTAAAAGCAAAATGAGTAAAAATGAACCTTAAATGAAAACTAAAAAAAACCAAAAGAAATTTTAAAAGCCCCACGGGAAATTAAAAAAGCATTTTCCTTTTTAAAAAAAAATCAATATTTTATTAAAAAAAACCATAAAATTTTCTTTTTTTTTTAAAAATAAAAAAAATTTTTTTAAATAACCATTTTTTACAATTAAATTTTCAGCAATTTAAAGGAAACTTTTCTTTAAAAGGGGAAAATTTTATAAAAAAATTTGAAATAGCCCCATTTTAAAATTAACCCCCCCCCCGGGGGTTTACTATTATAAAAAACTAAATTTTGTTTTCCCAAATTTATTTTATTTTAAAAAATTTTTATTTTTTTTTTTATTTCTAAAAATGCAAAAATTTTTCCCCCCTTTCGGTCTTCCAAAAAAAGCCAGATTTCCTTTCAAAAAATAATTGGGGATTAAGTTCAAAATTAACAGAATTCGCCTTTTTTTTTGGTGCCCCTTCCCTTGAAAATGAATATGGGCAACAATTTTTTTTTTTGGTTATTATTTTTTTAATTAAAAATTTTCCCCCTTAATTTTCTTATTTCTCCCTTCCAATTAAATTTTTAAAGGTTTTTCAAAATAGATTTAATCAAAAAACTGTTTTTTCCATTTTTCAAAAATTTTTACCAGATTACTTTCCCTCTTAAAATAGAAAAAAACCTTTTTTTAAAATTGAATTTGCAATTTCCTCAAATTTTGTATTAATTGGGTGGGTAAAAAATTGGGGCAAATTTCCCTATTTTTCCTTCCTTAACCTTAAATTTGATTAAGATTATTGGGTCCCTTTGCTCCCATCTTTTAAAATTCCACAGTTTTAAAAATCCGCCCCGGGGTACCAGGGCCCCAAAACCTTTCTATTGTTTTTTTTAAAAAATTTGGGGGTAATTTGAAATCAATGTTAGAAAAGTACCAAATTTTTTGAAAAACCTTCCCCCATTCTCTTTTTTACTCTAAAAACACTTAAATCTTTTTTAAAAAATTTTTAAAAAAATTTTTATTTAAATAAAATAAAAATTCCTAATTTTTCCATATTGTTCCAAAAACAAACCTAAAAACCCCCTAATTTAGATTTTTTAAATTTTTTGTTTTGGAAAAATTTTTCTTCCCTAAATTGATTTAATTTCCAAAATCCCCTAGTACTTTTAACAAATATTCCCTTAAGAATTAAAAATTTTTTAAAAATAATTTTTAAAAAAAATTATAAATTAAAAAAAAGTATTTTCCCCCAAAACTTTTCAAACCAAAAAAACCTATTTGGGAATAAAAAAAATCCCAACATAAATGATGCTAGAGTGAAATGAAAACTAGTTACCTTAAATTTCCCCAAAATCCTTTAAAATTAATTTTAACATTCTTAAACATTAAATTTTTTCCTAAGAATAAATTTGTCAAATCTAAATACTTTTTTAACCGGAACCAAAATCCAAAAAATAAAGCCTTTGGTTTTTAACTGTAAAAATTATTTTTTCCTAATAACCCCAAAAAAATCTTAAAAAAGGGGAAAATTTTTATAACAATTGAATTTCTTTCTAAATTTCCATGAAAGGTTTTTAACTAAACTTTTTGTCTAAAAAGCCCATAAAAAAACCTTTACATTCAATTCAAGATTTTTTTTTTCACTAAATATTTGTTTCCCCAAAAGGGGGACAAATTTTTTGGAAAATTTTTTTATTTTTTAAACCAAAACCTCTTCCCAAAGTTAAAAGGGGAAATTAAAATACCTTTTTGTTAAAAATTTTTTTTCAAAACCCAAAAAAATCCTTTAAAAATTTTCTGTTAAAAAAAATTTAAAAACCCACAAAAATTTTTGATGTTCCCTTCTTAAAAAAAAGAAAACCCTTTGAAAATAATTAAAATACCCTTTAAAAATAAATTAAAAAGGGAAAAAAAGAATAAACATACTTTTTAACATTTTTCTAAAATTACCTATTCCTTTAATCGGGCTATAAATTATCACTTTTGTTTTAGCCTTCCCCTTTGGGGGGGGGAAACTTTAAATAGTTGATAACTTTAAATGGTTTAGGGTAAATTAATACCCCATGTTTTTTCACCTTATATCATTTTTTTGAAAATTACCCCTTTTCTTTTTAATTTTGTTTTTTTGCCCCTTTTTGCCCCTTTTCCCCCTTTCTAAATTTTCTCTATTCCTGAAACTTTAATTTTCAAATTTCATATTTTTAACTTTTCCCCTAATAAACAAAAACATGCTCTTATTTTTAATTTTTTCCCAAAAAAATTTTTTCCATTTATCTTGTTTTTTATGTTATAATTTAAACCCCTTTTCTCACTAATCCTTATAAAACTGATTTCCCAACATTTTTTATTTCAAATAACCTTTAAATAATGAATTAAAAAATTTTTGAAATTTTTTTTAATTTTAAACGAAAACATTTACCCAAAATCCAAAAAAATGTTCTAATATTTATTTTTAAACACTTTTAAAATCAAGAAAAATCAAGAAATTTTTAAACTAAAAACCCATTTTTTTGATTAAAACCCAAATTGAATAGTTAATTCCCCACAAGGTTTAAAACGGGTTTCAATAACTTCTGGAAAAAAAATATTAAAAAACCCCCAAAATTTTTATGTGGGCTAACCCCCTAAGTGTAAATAATTGGAAAACGTTTTAAAAGTAACCAGATTCCCCCTTTAGGGAAAAAAATTAAAAAGTTTGATTAATTGAACCCAAAGTTATTCTCCTCGGTTAAAAACTCCCAGTTACCTCCTTTAAGATTATTGAAACAAACTAATGCCGACACCTCCCCAACAAAAACAATAAAAAACATTTCTACCCCAAGTAAAAACAGTCCTTAAGGAACGGAGTAAAAAATGGAAAGTTTAAGCAAGCAAAAAAACCCACCAAGCTAAACCCAGCCACCCAAAAAAAAATTGCAGGAAAGAAAAGCACAATGCAAAAGAACCCAAAGGGCCACAAAACCCATCAGCCCTAATTCCCCGATAAAAATAAACTAATTAACAAATGAACCAAATGAAAAAATTCTTAAAATGAAAAGCATAAACACAGAATTTAAAGGGAAGAACAAAAGAAAAAAAAAGAAGAAAAGCCCCATCTTGTAAATTTAAAATTAAATCTTTTTCTTTTAAAAAAAAATACTTTTTTTTTAAAAAAAACCCAAAAAATTTCAAAAAAAATTTTTTTTTTAAAAATTAAAAAAAAAAAATTTTTATAAAACAATAAATTTAAGTTAATTTTACAATTTTAAAAAATTTTTTTAAAAGGGGGCAAATTTGTAAAAATAATTTAATATCCCCCTTTTAAAACCCCCCAATTTTCCTATCTCTATAAAAAATAAATTTATTTAAATTTATTTTATTTTAAACAACTTTATTATTTTCTTTTCCATTTCAATAAATCTTTTAAACCCCCCAATTTCCCCCTTTTGCCAAAAAAAGGTCCAATTTACAATCAAAAACCCCCTGGGTTTCTTTGGAAAAAAACCCAACGAATTACTTTTCCCTTTTTAAAAGTAAACACCTTTTTTTTTTAAATTTTAACCCAATTTTTGCCCTTTTTTTTTTTTGTGGGTTAAAAAATTTTCCCCTTCCAATATACATTTAATCCCCCTTTAAAAATTTAAAGGTTTTAAAAAAATTTTTAAGCAGAAAATACTTTTTTCCTTTTTAAAGAATATTTCACCTTATTTAGAAAAGGGGAAAACATAAATGTTTTTTTTAAAATTGTTTTAAGAGTTTGCCTCAATATTTTGTACTTCCTTATATACCCCCAAAATTTGGAAAAATTTCCCATTTTTTTTAATCACAAAACTGATTAAATCTTTCCCCCCCTTCTAAAAAATATTTTTAAAGTTACTTTCAGTTTTAAAACCTTCTTGGACCTTCCCCAAATGCCTTTTAATATTTTTTTTAAAATGTGGGTGGGGTTTTTAAAATGAAGAACTTTAAAAATTTTTTTTTCTAAATTTTTAAAAAACCCTTTTTCTTTTGTTTCTCAAAAAACTTAATTCACATTTATAAAATTTTTAAAAAATTTGGTTTTTAAAAATTTCAAAAACCTAATTTTTCCAGGGTTTTTAAAAGAAAACCTATAGGAAGACCCATTAGTTAGTATTTTTAAATTTTAAATTTAACTTTTTCTTAATCAAAAAATATTTCATTTAGGTGAAATAATGTGTTTAATTTCAAAATTTTCCCCCTTGGAAAAAAAAAAAAATTTTTTTTAAAACAACCTTTAAAAAAACATGTATAAATATTAAAAAATTTATTTTGTTAAAAAATCTTAAAACCCAAATAAATATTCTGAGGTCACAAGAAAGCCAAACACCGGGATGCTGAATTCCTGAAAAATATAAATTTTAAAAACCCCAAAATCCTTTAAACAAGGATTTATAAAAAAAGAATTACTCTCAACCTACAAATAAACCCTCGAGATACAAAGGTCAAAGGGTATGGGTTTTTTTGAAACCCTTTTTAACCCAAAATACCAAAAATAAACCGGGAACTTAAAAATTAGTTTCCATCAAAACCCTAAAAATAAATCTTAAAAAAGGGGAAATTTTTAAAGAATAGAACTTCATAACATTTCTAGAAAGGTCTTTTAAAAATAAAATTTTTGTATAAAAATACCAAAAACCCCCCCCCCAACCTTTTCAGGTTATATTTGTTTTTTTTTTCCTCAAAACTTTTTCTTTTCCCAAAAAAGGGTTTATAACTTTGTTTATTAAATTTTCTCTTATTTTTTAACCCAAAATCAAAATTTTTTAAAGGGGGCAAAAAAAACCTTTTCTTTTTTAAAAACAGGGATTTTTTTTTTCCCAAAAAAATATTAAATTTCTCCAATAAAAGTTTTACAAAAAATTTTGTTTTTACCTTAAAATTAAAAAAAAATCCTTTTAAAAATTAAATCCCTTAGTTGGGGTAAGGGAAATTAAAAATTAAAAACCCTTTGAAATCAAAATTTTATTAAATACTCTAAGGTTCCTTTTTTAACCCCTTTTCTGTAGCCTATGATTATTCCTTGTTTTAGTTTTGACCCTTGGGGGGAAAATTTAAAGGGTTTTATTAAATTTAAACATTTATTTAAAATTATATCCCCATTCTTTTTATTTACTCTTTGGGTCTTTTAAAAAAACCCCTGTTTTTTTGGGTTAGGGTAGTTATTTTTTTTTTCCCCTTAGTCCCTTTCCCCTTTTTAAATTTTTTTAAAAAAGTCTTTTTATTCTAACTTTAACATTTCAGTTTTAATTTTCAACCAATGCCAAACTTAAATCAGTGTCTTTTTTTAAAATTTTAAACCAAAAAAAAACTTTTAATTTATATTTTTCTTTTCCCTTAAAATTTTAAAAACCCCTTTATAAATCCAAGTAATCCTTTAAAATCTTTCCCCAAAACCATTTTTTTTTCACCCCCAAAACCCTTTAGGAAAATTTAATTAAAAATTTTAAGAACATTTTCCATTTCCAATGTTTAAAATTGGGCATATTTAAAACCCCCAAATTAAATGGGTAGTCCCAAAAAAAATTTTTGGGTTTTTAAACATTTTTAAAAAATCAAAAAAATAAGAATATTTTAAATGAAAAATTAGTTTTGTAAAAAAACCCCTGCTATTAAGCTTTTTCACATTTCAAAATAAGTTTAGTAACCTTTTTAAAAAAATTTAAAAAAACCACCCCTTTTAAAAAGGGTAACCCCCCCGAACTTAACCGGGGAACTTTCCTTTTAAGTAACCACGAGCCCTTTTTGCAAATCAAGTTCAAATTTGATTGGGGTGAAGCGAAATTGGGAACACCAAACTTAAAGTCCCCGCCCCCTCCTTTAATCATTGAGGTTTTAATAAGGCCCAAACCCGAGCTTCCCTGCCCAAAAAACAAAAACCCAATGTTTGGTGCCCAAGAAAAAATGAAAAAAAAATGGCCCAAGCTCAAAAAAAATAAAACTCTTTAAAAAAAAGCATAAAAATACAGAAGCTAAATCCAGAAACCAGACACAAAAAATTAACCAAAAAAGCCTAAGTGAAAGTTAAACTGTCCAATAACCACAGAACCTAATTCCCCTTTATGAAAAATAAACAATCAAAAAATAAAAAAGGGGAACAAACAAACAAATGAAAATGCAGGCACAGAACCAAATAAGTTAAAAATTTAAAAACCAAAAAGTTTTGAAAAGAACCTTTTTTGGGAAAAAAATTTCTTTCTTTTGTTAAAAAAAAAACTAATTTTATTAAAATAAAAAAAAAATGTTGAAATAATTTTTTTTTAAAATATAAAAAAAATTTAATAATAACAATTAAAAAAGATTTTTTTAGACATTTGGAAAATTTTTTTAAAGGGGGGCTTTGTAAAAATTTTTTCCAATATATTATATTAAAACTAACCCCCCCCTTTTATATTATAAAAAATAAATTTATTTCCCAAATTATTTTGAGTTTAAAAACATTTTTTTTTTCCCATTTCATAAAATTTTTAAATTTTTCTCCTAATTTTCCCCGGTTTTCCAAGGGTCCTTTTACATTAGCAAAAAAATTTTAATTTGGGGTTTTAAATTAAAAATTAACAGAATTATTTTTCTTTTCAAAAATAAATCCCTTTTAAATCTTGGGGGCCCAATTTTTCCCGTTTTTGATTAAAAGTGGGATTAAAAATTTTCCCCTTAATATACTTGATGTTCACCCTTCCTAATAACTTTTTTTTCAAAGAATTTTTAATAAACCTAAAAATTTTTTCCATTTTTTAAGAAACTTTACCGTTTTTAGAAAAGGGGTAAAAGGAGTGCCTTTTTTAAATTTTTTAAAATTTCCTAATATTTTGATTCCAAGTAGGTGGGTCAAAAAATTAGCAAATTTCCATTCTTTTTTTAACCCTCTACAATACTTAAAGGGTCAGGGCCCCCCCTTCCCCAAAAACTTTTTAATTACTTAGAAAAATCCTATTTGACTTCCATGGCCCAAATGACCAATTTCTTTTTTTTTAACTTTTAATGCAAGTAAGCATTAGATAATGTATCTTTTCTAAATTTTTTGATTTAAAACCTTCCCCCATTCTCTGTATGTTTACATCTAAAAAACACAATTCAACTTCATCTACTTTATAAGTGAATTTTAAAAAAAATGTTGTATTTGAAATATAATCAAAAAATTCCATGAATTTTTCCAGGGTATTGTTCCAAAAAAGACAAACCTCATCCAGGAAGCACCCATAGTAGTTCCAGTATTGTTTAAATTTTGAATTGTGAACAAATGTTTCTTCCCAATACAATAAAATGATGTTGGCATATGTAGGTGCACAATGGGCAGCCATAGCTACGCCTTTAGATTGTCTGAAATATTCCCCTTGGAAGAATATAAAATTATTGTTTAAAATCAATTCCATTAAAACAAGGCATGTATGAAATACCTTAAAAGAAATATTATTCTTGCTTCCCAAAAACTCTTCAAACCAAACTAAACCTATCTCATGAGGAATACACACAGAAAGGTCCACAACATCCAAAGTGATAAAGCTAGAGATGTAAGCCTGATTAAAACTAGTAATATGCCTTAATAAATCCCAAGAATCCTTTAACACATTAGGATCTTCCATCACCACATTCTTGAGATGTACATCTACATATTTTGCCAGTGGAGCAGTAATAGAACCCTACGCAGATACAATAGGTCTGAGAGGAGGGTCATCAGGATTTTTGTAGACCTTTGGTATACCAAAATACCAAAAAATACAAGGCACTTTTGGTTGTTCAACGTGTAAATAATTATTTGTTTCCAGGTCAATAAGCCCCTCGAAAACTAAATCATTCAAACAGAGGGAAAGTTTTTTATAAGCAATATGAATTTCATTCATAGACACTCTCTCATAGATATATTGGTCATTTAACAAATCAAACATTTTTGCCTCATAATTAATATGATCCATAAAAACCACCCCAACCTCCCTTATCAGGCTTCATGATTCTAAGATTTTTATTTTCTCTACATAAACTGAGTGTGTGCATTTCTTCCGTAGAAAGGTTTGGACTAACTTTGTTGTACTTAAATTTATCTCTTATCTCCTTTTCAACCAAAACCTCAAAATTCCTAAGCTGGGGGTAAAGGGGCAGATTAAACATACTCTTCTTTGTTAAAACAGTGGTATTTTTTCTTATATTACCATTAAAAAATACCTCTAAATTTTTCTGCCTAATAAAAAGTTTAAAATCCACTAATAAATTTGCTATGTTAGCCTTAACGTTAGGAATAAAAGTAAAACCTTTAGTAAATAAGTTGAAATGACCCTTAGTAATGGGAGTAAGGGTATAATTAAAAATGTGAAAACCATTGTAACTAAACATACATTTATTAATCACTATTTCATCTGAAGGAATTACCTCCATGGTGCCTTTCAACCCCTCTGGTTCTGATAGCCATACCTGTAGTCTACTGGGTCCTTGTTCTTGAGTCTCTCTGATCTCCTTGGAGAGGGAAACTTTAAAGGGTCATGTATGTCATAACTATTAAACTGAGTTTCAGCTGGTAAATTATCATACCCCATGTCTCTTTCACCTCTATACTCATGTGGTCTGTTATGAAAATTACCCCATGTATTCTTTGGTTAGGGTATTGTGTATTATTTTTGTACTCCTTTACGTCCCTTTCCACCTTTCTAAATTTTCTCTCATAAATCCTAGTACATTTTACTTCTACATCTTTCAACATTTCATGATATTTAACTCTTTCACACTCAATGCCAAACATTAAATCAGTGACAATCTTATTATTAATAATTTCAATCCAAGAAAACATTTTATCCATTTCCAGCTCATTGTTTCTAATTATCGCCTTCATAATTTCAAACCCACATTTATCAAATGCACAGATAAGGTCCTTATGAAAATCTGAGTTCTCCACAACATTGTTTGGGTATTTACACACCCATAGACCTTTAGGAATAATGTTCAATTGCAAACAATGTTTAAGATACATGTTGTCCATTTCCAATGCTTTAAACTTGAAAAGCATATTATCCAAATCCGAAATTAAAGTGGTGTAGCTACCACTATAATTATTGTGTTGAGGTATAGGCATCTGTTTAAAATCAAGTTTAAAATCAAGAATATCTTTAAACTGAACAGTACCTGTATTGTTTTGATGTAAAACACCCGCCGAAATTGCAATAGTTCAATTGCTTCCATTCACAGGTTTCAAAACTGAAGTTCTAGATGAACTTGCTGGTAAAGAAATATTAGGAAAACCATCCAAACTTTTATGATAAGGCTGAACACCCTGCCCAAGCTGTGAATCCAATTGGGAAACAGTTCCTTCATTCGAAGCTGAACCATCGAGTCTCTCCTGGTTGCAGGGAATCGAAGATATCAAAGTTTGCATTAAGGGTGTAAGCAAGCCCACAAGTTGGGATATCTGACCTACGAGCTTCCGAAGCTCGCCCAGTTCACCTCCTTTAACTGCAGTTGCAGTTGTTTTAATGACAGAAGCGTCCAATGCCGAGCATTCCATGACCACACAAAAAACTAATAAACCAATACAGTGGTCTGAGTGCCCAAGATAAAAACTAGTAAACCTAAAATAAGGCACACATGGAGCTCAGCAAAATGGACAACTGCTTTAATGAACAAGCATAAAAACAATCCACAGCAAGCTAAATCACAGCAGCACAGCACAGCAAACGAAATTGCAGAGCACAAGAAACAGCACAATAACGCTGTAAAGTTAATCCACATACGTTTTCGTCACAGTAACTTCATCAGATACCTAACCTCTCTTCCTTTGATGAATAAATAAACTAATCTAATTCAAATGAACCAATGAGTGAACAAATTCAATTACAAATGCAAAATGCAGTGAAACACATGAACCTTAAAGGTGAATGAATCTAAAAGTTAAAACCAAAAGTATATTGAAATAGCACCATCTTGTGGAAATTAAATTAAATGCATGTTCTTCTTGTTAAAAAATAAATACATATATTATTATTAAAATAAACCATAAAATGCTTGCATATATAATATTATTTAAAAATATAAATATAAATATTATTATAATAACATACTATAATTTAGCAGATCTCAATTTCAGCACAGGTTTCAAGGATAACATTTCATTTAAACCAGGGGCAGAATTTGCATCAAAAATAATTTGCCAATATAGCTCCCTATATTCCAACAGAGTCTCCCAAGGCCCTCCCCTGGGGTCTCGTGGGACTACGTCTATGACAAAAAACTGAAATTTAGCTTTGCCACAATTATTTTGATGTTTAAACAGAGCATTATTATCTTTTCTTTTCCTTATTTCATATAAATGCTTTTAAATTTTCTGCCTCAATTTCCTCTCGGTCTTGCCAACGTAAAAAGAGTCACAGATTTCACATATAGCAATATAAATCACACCTGTGGTATTACAGTTGGCAAAACCTTAAGCAGTAATATACTTGTTCCTCTTTTTCAGAAGAATAGAATCACCTTCCTTGATGTTAATGCAATATGGGCAACGCCCACATTTTCGTGTCCCGTTTTTGTTATTATTATTAGTGGGATTAAAGAAGTTTGCCCCTTCCAATATATTCTTGATGTTACATCCCTTCCTATATACACATTTAAATGGATTTTCAAAGATATGATTTAAGTCAGACAAACTAGCAAATTTTTTCCATTCTTTACTAAGAATACTTCTCACCAGATTACTTTCACCGTCAAAGGTGGTAAACATGGCAGAATGAAAACCTTTTTCTAAAGTTGTAACTTTAGCAGAGTTTGCCTCAATATTTTGTACTTCCAATGTAGGTAGGGGTACACCCAAAATTGGAGCAAATCTTCCTATTCTTCCTTCCTTAACCTCTACAATAACTGACGTTAGGAGATCTATTGGGTACCCCCTTGCTCCAAACATACTTTTAATAGATTCACATTCAGTATTAAAATCCTGATCGTCTGACGTCATCCTACTGGCTCTCACCAACTGACCTTTAACTATTGCTCTTTTTTGAAAATGTGGGTGAGAGCTTATGTAATGCAAGTAAGCATTAGATAATGTATCTTTTCTAAATTTTTTGATTTAAAACCTTCCCCCATTCTATGTATATTTACATTTAAAAAACACAATTCAACTTCATCTACTTTATAAGTGAATTTTAAAAAAAATGTTGTATTTGAAATATAATCAAAAAATTCCATAACTTTTTCCAGGGTATTGTTCCAAAAAAGACAAACCTCATCCAGGAAGCACCCATAGTAGTTCCAGTATTGTTTAAATTTTGAATTGTGAACAAATTTTTCTTCCCAATACAATAAAATGATGTTGGCATATGTAGGTGCACAATGGGCACCCATAGCTACGCCTTTAGATTGTCTGAAATATTCCCCTTGGAAGAATATAAAATTATTGTTTAAAATCAATTCCATTAAAACAAGGCATGTATGAAATACCTTAAAAGAAATATTATTCTTGCTTCCCAAAAACTCTTCAAACCAAACTAAACCTATCATGTGAAGAATACATGTAAAAAGGTCCACAACATCCAAAGTGATAAAGCTAGAGGTGTAAACCTGATTAAAATTATTAATATGCCTTACAAAATCCCAAGAATCCTTTAACACATTAGGATGTTCCGTCGCCACATTCTTGAGATGTACATCTATATATTTTGCCAGTGGAGCAGTAATAGAACCTTCCACAGATACAATAGGTCTGAGAGAAAGGTCATCAGGATTTTTGTGGACCTTTGGTATACCAAAAATACAAGGCACTTTGGGTTGTTCAACGTGTAAATAATTATATGTTTCCAGGTCATTCATGTCTATGAATGAAATTCATATTGCTTATAAAAAACTTTCCCTCTGTTTGAATGATTTAGTTTTAGAGGGGCTTATTGACCTCGAAACATATAATTATTTACACGTTGAACAACCCAAAGTGCCTTGTATTTTTGGTATACCAAAGGTCCACATAAATACTGATGACCCTCCTCTCAGACCTATTGTATCTGCAGACAGTTCTATTACTGCTCCACTGGCAAAATATGTAGATGTACATCTCAAGAATGTGGTGATGGAGCATCCTAATGTGTTAAAGGATTCTTGGGATTTTTTAAGGCATATTAATAATTTTAATCAGGTTTACACCTCTAGCTTTATCTCTTTGGATGTTGTGGACCTTTTTACATGTATTCCTCACATGATAGGTTTAGTTTGGTTTGAAGAGTTTTTGGGAAGCAAGAATAATATTTATTTTAAGGTATTTCGTATATGCCTTGTTTTAATGGAATTGATTTTAAACAATAATTTTATATTCTTCCAAGGGGAATATTTCAGACAATCTAAAGGCGTAGCTATGGGTGCCCATTGTGCACCTACATATGCCAACATCATTTTACTGTATTGGGAAGAAAAATTTGTTCACAATTCAAATTTTAAACAATGCTGGAACTACTATGGGTGCTTCCCGGATGATGTTTGTCTTTTTTGGAACAATACCCTGGAAAAATTCATGGAATTTTTTGATTATGTTTCAAATACAACACATTTTTTAAAATTCACTTATAAAGTAGATGAAGTTGAATTGTGTTTTTTAGATGTAAATATACAGAGAATGGGGGAAGGTTTTAAATCAAAAATTTTTAGAAAAGATACATTTTCTAATGCTTACTTGCATTACACAAGCTCTCACCCATATTTTCAAAAAAGAGCAATAGTTAAAGGTCAGTTGGTGAGAGCCAGTAGGATGACGTCAGACAATCAGGATTTTAATACTGAATGTGAATCTATTAAAAGTATATTTGGAGCAAGGGGGTACCCAATAGATCTCCTAACGTCAGTTATTGTAGAGGTTAAGGAAGGAAGAATAGGAAGATTTGCTCAAATTTTGGGTGTACCCCTACCTACATTGGAAGTACAAAATATTGAGGCAAACTCTGCTAAAGTTACAACTTTAGAAAAAAGTTTTCATTCTGCCATGTTTACCACCTTTGACAGTGAGAGTAATCTGGTGAGAAGTATTTTTAGTAAAGAATGGAAAAAAATTGCTAATTTGTCTGACTTAAATCATATCTTTGAAAATCCATTTAAATGTGTATATAGGAAGGGACGTAACATCAAGAATATATTGGAAGGGGCAAACTTCTTTAACCCCACTAATAATAATAACAAAAAAGGGACACGAAAATGCGGGCATTGCCCATATTGCATTAACATCAAGGAAGGTGATTCTATTTTTTTGAAAAAGAGGAACAAGTATATTACTACTCTAGGTTTTGCCAACTGTAATACCACAGGTGTGATTTATATTGCTACATGTGAAATCTGTGACTCTTTTTACGTTGGCAAGACCGAGAGGAAATTGAGGCAGAGATTTTACGAGCATTTATATGAGATGAGGAAAAGAAAAGATAATAATGCTCTGTTTAAACATCAAAATAATTGTGGCAAAGCAAAATTTCATTTTTTTGTCATAGAAGTGGTCCCACGAGACCCCAGGGGAGGGCCTTGAGAGACTCTGTTGGAATATAAGAAGCTATATTGGCAAATTATTCTTGATGCAAGTTCTGCCCCTGGTTTAAATGAAATGTTATCCTTGAAACCTGTGCTGAAATTGAGATCTGCTAAATTATAGTATGTTATTATAATAATATTTATATTTATATTTTTAAATAATATTATATATGCAAGCATTTTATGGTTTATTTTAATAACAATATATGTATTTATTTTTTAACAAGAAGAACATGCATTTAATTTAATTTCCATAAGATGGTGCTATTTCATTACACTTTTGGTTTTAACTTTTAGATTCATTCCCCTTTTAGGTTCATGTGTTTCCCTGCATTTTGCATGTGTAATTGAATCTGTTCACTCATCGGTTCATTTGAATTAGATTAGTTTATTTATTCATCAAAGGAAGAGAGGTTAGGTATCTGATGAAGTTACTGTGACAAAAACGTATGTGGATTAACTTTACAGCGTTATTGTACTGTTGCTTGTGCTCTGCAATTTCGTTTGCTGTGCTGTGCTGCTGTGATTTAGCTTGCTGTGGATTGTTTTTGTGCTTGTTCATTAAAGCAGTTGTCCATTTTGCTGAGCTCCATGTGTGCCTTATTTTAGGTTAACAATCATATTCATCCTAGACTTATAGCAGGATAAAATAATGGGATACCTTCCCATTTAATATTCCATCCTTGTGACTTACACTGAAACATGGTCTCAGATGACCAATATTGACTGCAATTTAAAAAGTTGCGATGATCATTATTCCTCAAAATGCATAAATCCATTACCATTCCATATACTATGATGGCTACAAAGACATAAAAGCAGAGTTGACTACTGTAACAAAACTGTATGCAAATAATCAATAACTTATACTATAATGTATTACATAACCTATTGCATTTACAGAATATAACGCAAAATCACATGTATACGTTCATCTGCAAAAAAGGGCAGCCCCTGCAACCTATGACAATAAAATGGCATATGTTATACATGTATTAAGCAAATATAACCACTTCACCATATATTCACTAGCACTTACCTAAAATGACAACACATTAAACTAATGGTGGAAACATTCACTGCCACTTTAATGGTACACGGGCACTACTTTAATAAATTATTTATGCTTCGCTATCACACAGATCCTGAGCACCCCATAAGTTACATACTCATATCAAACGAGTCAATCAAAAACGTATTACTTGTATCAAGAACACTACATTTCAAATTTCATGCACATACAAATGGCACTTCAAAGTATAACAGCCTAATAGTCGCACATTGGTGGCTAAGGACATCATCTGGGTACAAGAACCCTGTGTTTCCATATGTTAACCTAACAGTCCACTTATGTTGTGCTGATGAAGCCATAAGAAGGCTGAAACATGCATGTCCACAGCTATTGGGGTTTGGCTTTATTGGCCTGAATTTGTCCATAACAGACTTAAAAAGGAAAAAAGTCACAGGCATTCAGAACTGCCATTTAGCTGCAATACCTGATGTCCTTAAGGGGTAATTTGCATACATCCCATGTTATCTGTAATACAAGAGATTTTAAGGAATCACACAGAGGAAAATCTAGTTTGGCTAAGTTTTTCTTGTAGTTTTACTGATTGGTTTGTCTGTGTGACGTTGTTACTCATTGTTTTAGAATCAGATGGTAATACAGCAGAACACAACAAAATAAAGCAAAAATGATGGATTTCTCTTATTTCAGTCTACCTTTAAAGAAACATAAATAGAACAGTAAGGTACTTTATGGCGCATTTATACAAAAGAGAGTAAATAAAAATCAGTAAGAGGGGATTTAACATTTCCCAAGAATCATAGATATTCCAAGGCTGTTAAGTCTTCACACCTTGTCAGTCCCCTTCATCAGGTCAAACATCCTTTATCCAGAAGAGCCATATCAGTCAATCCAAGAATAAATTTGTGGATACCCATCCAGTCATCTAGGTTATGTTTAAAGGAAGATAGAGAGTCACAAATGCTTAACATGCAGGAATAATTTATTCCAGAGGTTTGAGAGGTTTTGGGTTATAAATAGGCATATCTCTCATCTGTCCAGATTTTCATAGAATGTCCAGATTTTTGCCTCATATGTTTGGTCTATTCCTCATCAAATTTATGGTTTTCTGGCAAATCACTGGGATGATCCGAGGACTGAAGTCACCAAATAAGGGGATATATTTGAGTTTTCAGACTTCAAATCCTTCAGATAATGTATGTTAACACAAACCCTGTTACTCTAGCAACTTTCTAAGTTTATAAGAGCAATATTTAAAATCTCTCCCTATTTTTGGGCCATTTTGTGAGGCTTTGTCCAGATGTCTTGCAAAGAGGTTGAGAGATATGAAATAGGTCCCTCCACTGTATTTTATATATCTGTTGGTGAAGATTTGGGTCTCTAGTTCTAGTATTAGTGAAGCCAGTGAACTTAAGAAAATACAGGAGGTCCAGGAAAATAAGGTATGTAATGGTACAGTAAACAAGAAAGAGATCTCCCCTTAAATATCTCTAAGGCACCAAATAAAGGTATAGAGCTTTCAGCCACTCTTGGTAGCTCATAGACTTTAGGCATCTGATCTTTTTGGTTAGGAATCTTTGGGGTCTTTCCAATTGTTTGATATGTTTAGAGAGATACATCCCAACAGTGTACTTCATAACTGGCCTGATTAGTGCTGAGTATAAGGTAGGGATTACCACTTTAGACCTTGATGGTATTACATTGGAAATTAGCTGGGCTAAATAAAAAGATTTCCTGACAACTATTGTCATGTGATGGTCAAAAGGGGGGAAGCTGTCTACCCAAGCACCTGGGTCCCTGACTGCATTTTCATTTTTTGGTGGCGTGTTGTATATATTGTGTATAATGTGGGGAGGAGCTGCCTACCAGAAGAGATGATACTACACTTTCTAGCATATAGTCAAAGCCCATTTTGTGTGCACCAACAGTTTACTAAGGAGCATTCTTTCCTGAGGGTTTGTGCATTATAGGCTTTGTTAACAACAGTCCTCAGTTTGCAATCATCTGTAAACATTGTTGGCCAGTGGTCTTGGCTCAGTACTTAGAGATCTGATAAGTAAATACCAAAAAGGAAGGGTTCCAGCATCTAGAACTGACAGCACCTCTAGTCACCTTTATACTTTATGATGAGGCATCTGCATCTATCACTGTGTCCAGACAGATATGGACTGATCTTTAAAGCACTTAGCTTTTGTATGCTGTCATCATGGGCTATGGCATTAAAGGTTTTTTCTAGGTCAAGATGTGCCATGAGCACTGTATGAACATCATATATGGCCTCCATAACCCTATCAAGGAGGTTTACCTGGTTAAATAGGCATGCTCTACCCTTCACAAAACCAAACTGTTTAGGGTCAAACTCAGTAAAACTCCTAATGTTCAGCTTGAGAAGTCAGTAGTAATATGTTCCATGGCTTTGCAAGGGAGGCTTGTAAAGCCGAGAGTTTTGTAATTATCCAGGTCAGCTGTAAGGCCACACTTATGGAAGGGCATGAACACTGCAGTATGCCATGCATCAGGGTCAAAATCAGTAGCAAAACTTAAGCTACAAGGACATGCTTAACAGTATTAAGTAATCAGATATATCATCAAGTCCAATGGAGGAAGTATTTTGTGGTCTTAGTTTTCATTTTTAGTGAATAAACTTTAGAGATAATTGGGGAGTTATGGATTTAGATATTTCAGGCTTTATTTAGCAGTCTTGGGATTGAAGTTGACACTGAATTTGTTTGCAAGGTTGTTGCCAATGTCTGTTGGGGCAGAATAGGAGGTGTCATTTGAATAAGTTCAGAGCAATGTAGGGTATTTTTAGTTTTCTAACCTAGTTAAAGTATTTATAATTTTCTTTGGTTTCAGAGACCAGCCTAAGTGTACCTGATAGTCCAAAGACATGACACAAAGTTTGTAAAACTATGCTATCAGAAAGACATGGCAGTGGAGAAGAAATTATATGATAGTTTGGGGGAGATGTCCATGCATTCGGAGAAACAAGAGAATATGCAGAATCAAATTTATATTTGTGCCATAATAAGGCATCCACTAAATCCTGACCATTCTTTGATAACTTCTCCAAAATTCAATATAAATTAAGAGAAGTTAAGTGTACAGTTGGATTTAGTAATCCTAACCCCCCCAACATCTAAGCTACATCAAAGAAAAACCTCTTTTAATGGAGTTAAGTTTTAAACCTCAAATACCGTCAGAAAAAAACTCTAACAAAACTCTTTCTTTGTCACTATGAAAAGGGGGGCATAATCCCTAAATACTGAGGTGTACCTAACACTATGGAATATAGTAAACACTTTTTTATATGAGACATTTTGAATACTGTCCAGCTAGACACAGCCTGCTATACTTCTTCTAGTAGTACTGCGTTTCACTGGCCCTGTACATCTCCTAAAACCTTTACCTCCTGTTTACCACCACTTAGTCCTCCAATTGGAATGACATCACTACACCCCTTACTTTTTTGTCTTACTTAATCAAAGGCCTACTTCCTTCAGTGGAGGCTCATTAATATTAATAACAGCTGTCGTGCAGTGGCTATCTTTTAATATAATAACTAGGTCATGAGCATATCATATGAATAAAGGTAACATGATGTCTTTCAAAATATCCCATCGTTCAGGATGCAAACTGATAAAAAAGTCTCCCAAAACAGCATTTATAACTAGCACAAATAGTATCACCTTTAAAGGGCAACCCTGCTTAGCATCGATTTTGCTACAGTTTATTACCCATCCAGCCAATGCCCATCAGACAGTAGTTACATATGACATCATATACACTTTTTGATCATTGACCTTATTTTAGAACTTATGTTATTCCTCATTAATACCCCCCACTTATCTTCATGGCTATCCGAATCTAAGGTTTTATCTTGGTCACAATCTAGCATCTTACCTTCCTCTGCACTATTATCAGTACAATTGACCACTTATCTAATAAAGAACAGCATCATATTTCTCACTTTCTTCCTTTTTCCATACATATCAAAATAACTTTGTACTCATCCATTCTTTAAAACTTTTATAAATATCCTTTAATCGGTTTTGCATAGTGCTAATGGACCAATTCTCTCTCCTTTTTTATACGTAAACCTCACCACTCCTTCACATATCTGTTTCTTTCATGCCATTCATTAACCACTCATTCAGGACTTATGAAAAGATGCAGTTTATAAAATATTCCACATCTTTGTAAAAAGCAATGCCAGTCCCATCAAGCCCAGGTGCACCACCTTTCCTGGCTAACCTCAAAATGATATTCTTTAAGTGTAATTGCTTTTTCAGAAACAGTATCATCCTGAAGAATAACTGATGCTCTTTATACCTTTTCTTCTTTTCTCCACTTTCATTATGAATTCCCTGCATATAATTGAAAAAATATTTTGAGCTCTCTCTGCTTACTGCTTGCTTACTGTGGGATGGATTTGCAATCTTCTTAAGACACTCAGTCTTGCTGGCTGGATTCTGCTAAAATTCAAAGTCTGGTTATATTTGCATTCACAGTCTGTTGCATACAGAAACTTGCAGAATATACACTGATGAGAGAATATACTTTGCAGCACTTGTCTTTAAGAGCAGTAACCAATAACTTTTTATAATAAACCAAACGGAATAACGTTGCAGCTTAAAAGTACTGTTCCAACTTTACTTCTCATATAGTACAGATGATGTGAGAGATATAAAATTTACCTTAGGACTTGTGTCCCTACCATACCTCTAACATAGCTGGATTTATACAGCTCTTTATATACAGTTTTTAGTCATGCATAAACATATTTTTGAGGAAACACATTGTTCTGTATTCTATTTTGGAGAATTGCTTATCCTGTAGAAACAATACTAAGCTTCCTTGTTTAACAATGTCTTGTAAGAGACCAGCTTTTCTGACAGTGTGAATATCCTGTAACAGTGTCCTGATGTCCATGTAGAAAACATATTTTGAGGAAACACATTGTTCTGTATTCTATTTGGATCTGTGTATATGAACATATGTTCTTGTGCCAATGCTGATAAGCATATCCTGTTTTTTATGCAGAAAAACATATTTTTGAGAAAACACATTGTCAGAGATCAGCTTTTCTGACAGTGTGAACATCCTGTATTTTATTTGGATCTTTGTATAAAACATCTGTTCTTGTGCCATATCCTGTTTTTCATGCAGAAAAACATATTTCTGAGAAAACACATTGTCACAGTGTCATAAACATATCCTGTTGTTTTAGGAAACATATTGTGTCCATCCTGTTATTTTAGGAAACATATTGTGTCCACTTTTTTATATGCAGAAAAGCATGTCAGTGTTCTTTAAAAGCAGATTTTGCATTTTTGTTTTTGCATACATCCTGTTTGAGTCTGTAAGGGAAAAATGTCCATTCTTTAAAAGCAGATTTTGTATTTTTGCTCTTGCATACATCCTGTTTGAGTCTGTAAGGGAAGAATGTCCATTCAGCAGATTCCTTTTCCAAGCCATGGTCATTTAGTATGACTGCTGATCACATATTACTAAACTCTGTTTCTGCATTTAAGCAAGCCTTTTCTTTCAGCATATTTACAACGTAATTAATTTCAGACTAATATTCATAAAATCTAACAATTCCCTCTGTTTTTAAACATACTCAAAACATTTTATGTAGAAAACACATTAAGAAACAAACCTTTAGTTTGATACAACAAATTAAAGTATTACTACCAAAACTGAATGTATTTAACAACTTTTTTTTTTGCAGACTATTCTGTGAAAATATTTTATCAGTTATGAGCTGTGTCTGCTTTAGTTTAACTTGATCAATTTATTCTTTTGCAATCATAGAATTTCATTTATGACTTAGAACTGTTTCATTAACTCTTTGCAACTGTTGAATTAACTATAAGAGATTAGAACCATGTGCTTCTGCAAGCATTTATACACTTCTGAAAATATACAGTTTCAATGTCATTTTAACCATAACATTGTGATCAAGTCTTCGAACTGCTCATTAACATCTTGGTAAAATACTGAACTGGGCTTAAATAATAAATATTTGAAAGCTATTATTTTACTGGGGTAAAACCAGTGATATTACAACTTGACAAATTACTTTTGAGCTTATTACGATGTATCCTGTACAGTATGTATTTACACAGACTGTTTGCTATTTATGCATTTCAGTTTACTAGGTATACTGGACCCATTTTTTTAAAACATGTTTTTTCACACATTTATTACTAGACATTCATTTATTTGTATTGAATTTTTCTGCATTTGTACATACAAAGACTATCATTTGTACTGAAATTTTCTACATTTGCACATACACAGACTGTAAAGTACATTTAGTCTAATCTTATAAATTTAATAACATTAATATTGAGCAAAATCTTGGAAAATGTTTGTCTCTTTAGAAATATCTAGTGGAATTGGCACCAAATGCATATGTCATGTTATTTTAAACTACATACTCAGCAATTAAAAATATTCATGCTTTTTTTATACCAAAATTGTTTTGCCAAAAACATATTGAAATAGTGACCATTCTTGCTATTAGAAACATTTATGCATTTTGCATATCTTCATTCTCTGTTGTATAGCTTTATTAAAGCAATTTTAAATCATCTCTTGTTTTTTAAACCATCTCTTGTATAGCTTTACAATTTAACAGGTTGTAAATACAATTTAATTCTAAACAATACAATAATAACCATTATGATAGCTATTAACAACTTGTAAAATATCTTATCCTGTTAGGTTTAATCCAGTTTACCAGTATTTCTAATACACTAATACCTGTTCTTTCCTCCCCCTAAAAGAGTATTGTCAAGAAGGAATGAGATATTTTTTCCTGTAGCTTTATTTTAGACCCTTATTATTTATTTTTATGTAGCTTTATTTCAGACCCTTGTTGTTTATTTTTCCTGTAGCTTTATTTCAGACCCTTGTTGGTTATTTTTCCTGTAGCTTTATTTCAGACCCTTGTTGTTTATTTTTTTCTGTAACTTTATTTCAGACCCTTGTTGTTTATTTTTTATGTAGCTTTATTTCAGACCCTTGTGCAGTACTGCTTATACAGTCAGTGTAAAACTGAGAAAGTGCCCTTCCTCCTTATACAGTCAGTGTAAAACTGAGAAAGTACCCCTCCCCCTGTAGTATTGCAGCACTGTTTACCTGCCCTATGCTGTGAGAATAGAATGTATGTCAGCCCAACACTTTGGTTATACATTTATTTTATTAGGTTACTAAATAAAGTTTTCACTGTATATTACCTCTAGTAGGTATTTACACCCTCCTGCACAATTGATTTGAACTGTATATATACTATAGCCCATTTGCTGGCTGTACTTGATGCAACTGAGTTTTTTTTTGTCCTTTTAACATTTACTTACAAACAGATTATCAGTGACATCTATGCACAATTGTGACATTTTATTACAATTACCAAATAGTGTTGCATGTAAACATTTTAACAATTATGTTTTAATAACAATGATGCTTTAGAAAAACTCAAGCTACTTGCCTGGCAATCAGTCTTGTTGTTTATCTTATCTTTTCAACATTTCCTGTAACTATTTATTCAGTCTAGGAAGGTCTGAGCTCACATTTTATACTCTATAAACTATAGTTAATTATTTTGGCATTTTTCCTTTAATGTGATTGTGATTTGCATAACTATGCATTTATACTACATAAATAGACATTATTTTACAATTGCCTTACATGGATTTTAGTATTTTTTATTTATTTATCTATTTAACTGTCCTGCCATTAATTTTACAAAAACTGTTTGAATAATACCATCTGTGATTTTCTTTTTAAAATTCAGAACTTTAACTGTTTGGTGTTACTATATAATTATAAACAAATTGTAAAAAACAAAATAGATATTAGTTTAACCAACACATTTATATTTATATTATTTATATTTGCTGTTGTCTGCCTGTTATTCTTGTGTATTGTAACAGATGTACTCTAGATGAAAAGAACACACATGCATGTCTGTCTTGTATATGTATATCTTTATACAAGTATGCCAGTCTTGTGACTTTAAATTTTTACTCATCTATTTTATTTAATTTTATACATTATAATACACTAGAACAGTTTTGTTTACCTTTTGACTATGCTAATGAATGGCATTCATATGCTTTACTTTACTGTAGTACTGATAGATGTCTTGCTTTAACTGAATGAAAGTAAAACATTTAAGAATGATTTGTCCAGACATCAGATCCTACCATCCTACCATGTATGTTTAACCATTTTCAAAACATAAACATATTATAAAATATATTTCTTTTGCACAGATTAACTGTGTATGCAGGAAGTTCCCAGTCTTTGTCAGTTCAGCTAATTTATTTCCTTTATCCTGCAACTGCTGTTGAATTTCCAGTAATGTTGCATGGTCTTTCTGACATTCTTTAGTAAGCTGTTCTGCTGAATTTGAAACTCCTATGCACTTTTGAAAAGATGTATGTATAACTTATCTAAGCTTCCTGAACTCATTGTGTCTGTCTTTTAGAAGTTGACTACATTCCTTTGTAACAAAATGTACTAGGGATTCTATCAGTAACTGATTTGATTCACATGTGGTGACAGGACATAACTGTTCAACATCAGAATGTAATGGAAACACTTTACCCTTAGTTAATTCTTCAGATCTGTCTTTACAGTCTATTTTTTTAGCAATATGATGCAATATTATTTTATGGCATAATACACAAAATGCAGTTTTTGTTGAAGCACACAATAAACATTTGTCATATTTCACATGATTTTCTTTGAGATACCAGTCAAATAATGTAATACATTTGCATAATGCCTTACTATCAACCTGCCCTAATAAGGTTTTACATTTACAATGTGCTGTGTATACCAACATAGCAATTTACTAAAGTTTGGTTTACTCCTGCATGAATTATAAATAATATCCATATTAATAATAAAAAAACTGTCTTAAGAATATACAAACTGTTAACATCATCCACACTAAATATGTGACAGAGAAAAAAGTCTTACCAGTTAGCAAGAAAACAGGTGATCAGGCTGCTATTGCAGATGGCTAGAAATTTTTCAGAGTCACTTGAGAAGCTGGTGAAGCACAACAGGCAGCGGACTACTGTGCTAGTGGACATTCACCTTTTCTTGAAGAATTTATGGCACTGCGAATTTCTTGAACTAGTCTCACTCCAGATTGTAGACGTCTAAAAAACTTTACTACTGCAAGCTGCATAAACTGGAATACTTCTGTTTAGGATTTACACATACATACAAAAGTTAGTTAATGCAATTTGACTGAAGTGACCCTCTGCAGGGCTTACCATCACTCCTCCTGTGTTTGAATGCAGATTGTAGGTTCAAATGCAGGCTAGCTTGCCATTGAAAAAATTATATGGAGCTTGTCACTCAGCTGCCTCGCCATTGAAAAAATATTTTGAGCTCTCTCTGCTTACTGCTTACTTACTGTGGGATGGATTTGCAATCTTCTTAAGACACTCAGTCTTGCTGGCTGGATTCTGCTAAAATTCAAAGTCTGGTTATATTTGCATTCACAGTCTGTTGCATACAGAAACTTGCAGAATATACACTGATGAGAGAATATACTTTGCAGCACTTGTCTTTAAGAGCAGTAACCAATAACTTTTTATAATAAACCAAACGGAATAACGTTGCAGCTTAAAAGTACTGTTCCAACTTTACTTCTCATATAGTACAGATGATGTGAGAGATATAAAATTTACCTTAGGACTTGTGTCCCTACCATACCTCTAACATAGCTGGATTTATACAGCTCTTTATATACAGTTTTAGTCATGCATAAACATATTTTTGAGGAAACACATTGTTCTGTATTCTATTTTGGAGAATTGCTTATCCTGTAGAAACAATACTAAGCTTCCTTGTTTAACAATGTCTTGTAAGAGACCAGCTTTTCTGACAGTGTGAATATCCTGTAACAGTGTCCTGATGTCCATGTAGAAAAACATATTTTTGAGGAAACACATTGTTCTGTATTCTATTTGGATCTGTGTATATGAACATATGTTCTTGTGCCAATGCTGATAAGCATATCCTGTTTTTTATGCAGAAAAACATATTTTTGAGAAAACACATTGTCAGAGATCAGCTTTTCTGACAGTGTGAACATCCTGTATTTTATTTGGATCTTTGTATAAAACATTTGTTCTTGTGCCATATCCTGTTTTTCATGCAGAAAAACATATTTCTGAGAAAACACATTGTCACAGTGTCATAAACATATCCTGTTGTTTTAGGAAACATATTGTGTCCATCCTGTTATTTTAGGAAACATATTGTGTCCATTTTTTTATATGCAGAAAAGCATGTCAGTGTTCTTTAAAAGCAGATTTTGCATTTTTGTTCTTGCATACATCCTGTTTGAGTCTGTAAGGGAAGAATGTCCATTCAGCAGATTCCTTTTCCAAGCCATGGTCATTTAGTATGACTGCTGATCACATATTACTAAACTCTGTTTCTGCATTTAAGCAAGCCTTTTCTCTCAGCATATTTACAACATAATTAATTTCAGACTAATATTCATAAAATCTAACAATAATATTCTACACCTGCAATACCTCTTATTACCCTTCCTTCATTTCTCCCGAAATATTTATATCCTATCCATTCTGTTCTCTCTGTGTTTAATAAGTTTACTTAAAAATGTTTCACTTCCTCTTTCCTTACCTATACAACACACACCAGTCTGAATGACATATCTTGGATTTTGTATCATTTTTCTTATATAGTTAATTTCAAAAATAAACTACATCTCTCTCCCCTTTATGTAAATCATATTCATAATTCTGTACTATAGTCTGATAGCCACACTTTTGTTTTTCCTCCATAACTATTTTCTACTTGTAAATAAATCTGCTTATATTTTGATTTTTATGTATAACCCACATTGAAGACCACGACTTAAAAATTCCTCATTGTAAGATGTTCGGTTCAAAATAAGTCACTTTCTGCTGCCATGTCTTCAGATTGTGTTACAAAACCATTTAAGCTTTTTATACATTTCCTTTCTTAATCTTATTTGTACCATCACTTATTTCTTGTCAGATCTGTGCATGATCAGTAAAACTTACATTCAGTTTTCCTCCTTGAACTTCTTTTAAATCATCAAAGAATAAACAAAAATCTATATCAGTACAATTCTTCTCCCTTCTATATGTAAAGGATGTGTCCATATCTAATTGCACATTACCAAGGTGTATCTCTTTTTTTGTTTCTTCAGATTACAGGTCACGTCTCCAAGTATAACAAGATGCACTGCTTCATGGTTTTCCCATCTTTCATTCATGTATCAACATATAAAACAGTAAGCACAAAAGTTTTGCCTGGTTTACATGAGTTTTACATTAATAATAAGTCAGTTATACCTATAGTGACATCCAAAACCTGAATATTTTTGCTCAAAAATACTGCCACCCCACTGCAGGTATCTTTCTCAAAAGTCTATATACTTCTTTAGTTCCATAAACATACAAAATTATTTCTTTGTTGCTGATTTAAAGTAATATATACAAGATAGGTAACACCCAAGGGCGCCCGCAGGCAGGTGCAAGGGAGTGCACTTGCACCCCCCTGGAACCAGCTGATTTTATTTTAATTTAAAAAAAAAGTTTTTTTTTTTTTAAAGGGCGTTCCTCTTTAAGAACACCCTTTGCATCCTGTCCAGTTGCACAGACGCAGCAGGTGTTTGTGACCTGTTTTCGTCTTCTGTGCGTTCAGCTGCAAAGACCAGTTTTAGGAGTCAGGACCCAACAGTCATGTGTGCGTCGCATGAATTTTAAACGGAAACCTGCGCGGGTAGGGAATCACATTATTGCTGCCAGCCTGCCAGAGAGTCGCGCACAGTAAGGTTCCCTGAGGAGTTACAATTTTAAAATTACTTTAATGTGACACAGGAAAGGGATGGGTGCACTGTATTCCATGTACTTGTAAGTAAAGATTTTAACACTGTGTTTGAAATTAATTAATCTCTATTTCAGCGGACGTATTGATTATTATTATGTGGACATGATGACATGTAGCCTGAGTGATGAAGGAGGGGTTCTTTGTGTGATATTATTAGCTAAGAATGTTAATCTAAGGCTTGTAAAATATTCTTTGGACCATGAAGAGTTGGGTAGAAGTAAGGGAGTAGCTGAGCTCAGGCCAGTAAATGTATTTAAGTGAAATACAGTGGTGGGATTGACATTTATGTCCAGAAGCAAATGGAGCAATTATGCTGTAGGATTCATAAAGTTTAACAGAAGGGAATCAGGAGGCTGGGCCATTGATGGAAGCATGGAAATTGGATGTGGGAAAAGAATCCTGCTTTGTATGTTACAGATGTTTGCCCTGCATATTTGTTTAGTGTGAGGTTGTTCTTGCTAATTGCCGTTTGTCTATAAGTGTTGAATTTAATGAAACTGTTGAGGATTGACCATGTAATTTGAGTCCACTTACCCAAAGAGTATGGCATTAATTCAGGTAATATTTATTGAGCATGTGTTGTTAGGAATGATAGAGTCATGAAACAGGTTTGGTGTAGTTGGAGACGTTAGTTTGTTTGTGTCTTTCGGCTTTTCCCGGTTAGGGGTCGCCACAGCAGAACTCCAGACTGCTAATGATTGGCAGTAGAGTTTTACATGCTGGCTTGCCGGACCTAATGCACAACCTTCAATGAAGGAACGCCCGTTCATGCATGTCGCCACACAGAAGACGCTCTAACTGAGAATCGAACGGGCAACATCTAACTGTGAGGCGATACAGACTCTTATTTTGGAGAGAAAAGCACAGATGTATTTAAGAGAAGGTGTATGCTATTTAACTGGAATTCAAATGGGCAGAAGGATTTTGTAAGAGGTGATTGACAATTTTTAGGAATTTACTGGAAACTGTGATGGTGGAATAATCTGCACATTGTATTGTATAGCATTGCTTACATACCTCTCAACTGTACAGATTTTCACAGAATGTTCAGATTTTTGACTCATGCTTTTGGTATGTTTTCATAAAAATTGTGTTTTTTTTTTTTCTGGCAAATTTGTAACAAATCATTAAAAATTGAAGTTAGAAAATAATGACAGACATTTGAGTTTCAGATTTCATACCCTTCAGAAAATTCATGCTAATGCAAAACTTGTTATTCAATCTACTTTATAAATTTGAAGAGCAATGTTTTAAAAATGTCCCTATTTTTGTGCCTTTGTCCCACTTTCATTTATGGCTTTGTCTAGATTTCTTGCTCTAAGAGGTTGAGAGGTATGATTGGCGATATTATCAGATGTAATATTCATAGATATATTAAATAGTTATGAATTAAGTACAGAACCTTGTGGGGCTCCGACAATAACTGAACATTATTCTGATGTGGTACTTTTCTGTTTTACAACTTGGGTTCTGTCATTTACGTACCTGTGAACCATCTATTTGTACTGTCTGAGAGACCAAAGCTTTTGTAAGACAATAAGAAATTGTTGTAAGATACAGCATCAAACACTTTCGATATATTCAGAAATATAGTGTCAACAGTTTCCAGAGCTGAGTTGACAGCAGATATATTTGATAATGTCAAAAAGAGCTATGCTAATTCCCTGGTCTGACATAAATCCAAGTTGACTGTGCATCTGTCTGTATATGAGTATTTGAGTAGATAGTCAGGTAGCTGTTTACGGATGCTTTTTTCTATATTTTAAAGAGAAGAAAGTAATGCAACACAAGAGCAATTACTGAAGATTGTGAGATGGCAATGCTTAGATAAGAGAACCACAGTGGATTATTTCCAGCAATTTCCTTTACAGACAGTGGTAGAGCATACTATGACATCACCATGGTATAAGTGTGCAACTTTATATAGTGACTTCATAGTATGCTCCACCACTGACTGTAAAAGGAAATATGCAATATTGTCATCAGGCATTGGCCTTCAAGATACCTTTTCTACACCATTTTAACTTATTTCTTACTGGATCCATAAAGATCATACTGCAGCATTTAGTATTTAATTTTTTCTTTTCTACTTAAAGTGAAGAAACATATATATGGACAGTGCTGGCTATCAAGAGACTAAATTAACCAGCATTTGTCCAGTCTTGGCAGGATCATGTAATATCACATGTCTACCATCTATTCAGACCAGTCACATGCTACTCTGCAACAGCCTCTCTCACACGTAGGAGTCTTGTTCCCAGACATTTTAGCAGAGCAGGATCATGTAATACCACATGTCTACCATCTGCTCAGACCAGTCACATGCTTCTCAGCAACAGCCTCTCTTACACGTAGGAGTCTTGTTCCAAGACATTTTAGCAGCCCATCAGTGGTGATTAATGTCATCTATCAGCCTCTTACACAGATTCTAAACACACGCAGCTGAACTAAATGTTCACATTTGCCAAGCATTCTTCCCCCATCATGCACATATGTGGAGAGGAAGAGATTCAGTGCATTATGGGGCTTGTGACAAGACCTTGGCCTCTACTGTGACAGTCCTACATAATTTTTGATCTAATTTCTAAACCTCTACTAATATTTTATTGCAGAATGATGGCATTCCACTGTATAACTCTGTCACAAATTTTTAGCAAATTTTCCATATGTTTTGCTTGCTTCCCCTTCATATCATGCTTAACATTTGAATCATAACTTGATTTAGACAATTGTGCCTTTGCTGACTATCATATGGAGATCATGAAGGATCAAACCTGGATAATCCTGGACAGCAGCTACAGGTTCATTGTTAAAAGAGCACTGCATTGCATCACATATCCAGAAGGATGCTCAGTACAAATATGCATTTCTACTTATACCTAGTGATCTCGTTTATTTCAAGTGTGCTCACTGCTTTGCCATAACAGTGCCCACAGCCACATAAAATATGTTCCTCTATCTATTTTTTTGTTATGCCCTACCCCTGTGCTCTCCCACTAGTGACAGCTGATGGATAAAGTGTTAACGGGGCATCAGCGCTGAACTGCTCCTCACTCCTTGCTACAGGATGACTGGAATGAATGCACCCCTGGTATCCACCAGGGATATCAATTCACATGTATGTGCCCTTGAGTGTGTCCACTCCCCTATTTCCATTAAATGGACATGACTATCCTCTCTGACTATGCTGTCAAGCACAAACCTTGAACTTAAGTCACCTGGGCCATAGTCAAGCTTTTTTTCATTCTATGCAAGCAGCATCAGCTTCTGTCATCTGCTTTTGAAGTAATTATCAACCATATTCAGCCATTCCCTAACCAAGATTTTGGATCATGTTGCACTGGCAATGCATTAATAGCTATGGTGAAAGGAGACAAATACTTTTAGATAGTAGTGCCAAGGTTATGTCAGCCATGCTGTCATGTGTGTGGAAGCATCATGAGTAACGCATTTAAAATCTATATACTACCATTCACACACAAATGGTGTCTTAGAAAGATTTAACTCTACACTGAAGACCATGTTAAGAGCATTTGCAGACCAGTTCACGGGAGAGTGGAACAAGTACATGCCTCATACTCTCTTTCTTTATAGGGAAGGTGCCCAGCAGTCCACAGGTTTCTCACCCTCATGATCACAGAGTGAGGTCCCTCAGGATATAATTCATAGTTATTTGGTGGGTGGGTGCAATTCCCACAAAGAATCTGTTGTGAAGTATATCTAGAACTTTGACTTTGGGCTTCAGAAGTTCATTGTGGCAGCCCTAGACTACTTGCCACTGACACAAGAGCAGCAAAGACACATTTAAGGCAGGACAGCCAGAGCTAGAGAGTATTCTATTGTGCAGCAGTTGATGGCATTTATTCTTGTTAGACACATCAATGTGCAGGCAGCCAGGGAGAGTCCTTTCACCATTTTAAAAAAGTGTGTGATGTTAACTATATAGGATAGCTGCCAGACAGGAGGCAGAAGGTTGTGGGAATAAATATACCAAACCTCTATTGACTTCTCTAATGGCTACTGGCAGGTATCTTTGACACCTGAAATTAGGGAGAGTTCAGTATGCGTCACTGATTTGGATTAAACAAGTTTACAGAAAAATGCCCTATGTAATGAAGAATCTCCCAACTAACTCCTAAAGGCTACTACAGCTCATACAAATAAGAGCATGAGATTATGCCTTTATTTACATGGATAACATTGCCATCTATAGCTGCTCATGGACAGGGTATGTTTAGCATGCTGGTGAGGTGCTGGATATACTGCAAGAGACAGAGCTGACTCCCAAGGATAGTGATTGTCAGATAAGTATGGCAGAGGTACCTTATCTCGGTATCAGAGTGGGTGTTAGAATGATTGGGCCAGAACCTCCAAGGTTGAAATTACTGAAGTATGGCTTACCCCAACTAGGAAGAAACAATTGAGGACATTCCTAGAGACATTGGGATACTGTTCACAGCTATAATACTGCTCCCCTGATAAACCTTAACAGAAAAAAGGTTGGCCTCGTATCCAGCATTTTAGTAGGCATTTCTAAAGTTTAATGAGGTTTTGAGAGGACCCCTGTAATAGCCAGCCCTGATTATAGTCAAGAATTCATTGTCAGGGAAGATGCCTCCAATTATGAAGTGGGAACTGTACTTAGTCAGATTTTGTCAGAGGAAGAAAAACAACCTATTAAGCTACATACTTCAACCCAGGGAAGAATCCTATATAACCACTGAGAATGAATGCTTGTGCATTGCCTGGACTATACAATGCCTATAATCCTACCAGCATGGCTGTACTGGTTTTAAATGGAAAGAAATTTAGATCCACCTTTTTCGCTGTGTTAAATACCTAAAGCAAGAGTGGTTTGGTTTATGTTATAGTTGAGAAATGCATTTGGTCAAAATATTAATAAGCATATTAAGTTTTGTCTAGCGGGTGGCAGCCACAAAGCATTGTGGATTAGAAAAGGGGTGCATCAGCATGTTTACAGTTGGGTCTTACTTAGCTGTTGACAGTAAGAATTAATTAAAACTACTACTACAACATTTAGACCAACTGCTGAATTTCACCATGCCATTAATTGGTAGAGAAATGGTACCAAAAAGGTTAAGTGGGCAAATGAAGGTCAACATACATTAAAAAAGTCTTCCTACCCCAAAAATTAACAAATAAGTAAAAATAAAAATGCTAGTTTATGTTCTAGACTGAATTGTTTCTGAAGCATTTCTAAGACAGTAGCAACTAATACATGCCAGGATTAGCGATAGGAGAAGCTGATGTGAGACTTAGGAGTGTGAAATTCCAGTTTGGTTGAGTTTTTCTTGCAGTTTTTTACTGCCTTGTTGTTTGTATGATCTTTCTACACGTTGGTTTGGATGTTAATTGAGATATTTTGTAGGCTTATTGATGTTTATGAGGTCAAGCTTGGTTTAAAATGTATTTTTTAACTGTAGCCAAGCTTTCTACTTATGCTGTGCCAATGAGGTCAATTAGAAGTGTAAACCATAGAAATCTACAGCTAGCGAAGTTTAGCTTTATTGGCTTGAAGTATCTTTTAAGCCTTTGAAAAAGGAAAATGTCATGGGCATTCGGAAGCTGTGTTGCAGAAACACGTCAGGTCCTTATGGGGTCATTTGCTTGTATTTTAAGGGCCTGCATAACAAGAATTTTATCAGGTAGTGAAAACTCTAGCTTGGCTCTGTGTCTTGCTGTGTTTAATGAATAATTTGTCTGTGTGACCTTTTTACCCTTTCGTTTATAGCCTAGACTTACCACTGTGCAGCAAGCTAGTTTGAAAACGAAAGCATAAAGAAGCAAGTATGTATACATGTATGGGAACGTATTAAATAAAATACGGTCTTCACATTTGCAGAGAACTGTTAATGCAGGTGTTATCAAAAGTATACCATCAAGGACTGCCATTTATTTATGAAACTTGCTGCCAGAGTCACACTGTAAGCACTGCCATGTATTTTTGTTATGAAACTGCTGCTGGGCTTGCTCCGTTCACTGTTTAAGCTGCTTGGCTAAGTTGCTCCATTCACCGTTTAAGCTGCTGGGCTAATTTGCTCTGTTCACTGTTTAAGCTGCTGGGCTAAGTTGCTCCGTTCACTGCTTAAGCTGCTGGGCTAAGTTGCAGAAAACCTCTGGTGGAGCTTCTGAAGTTGTACTTGTAACCTTAATCAGTAGCAGAAGACAAAATAGCCAAGTGTGTATGTGTGTCTGTATGTCTGTATAAGAAGGAGGTAGCATACCCCTCAGCTGTCCAGGTTTTTGCAAAATGTCCAGATTTTTGCCCCATATTCCTCCTAAAAGGGATTGAAGTTGCTAAATAATGACAGACATTTGAGTTTTAGATGTCATATCCTTTAGAAAAATGCATACTAACATAAATCCTGTTATTCTAGCAATGTTCTAAGTTCATGAGAGCAATATTTATAATATGTCCCTATTTATGTTGGGCTTTGTCCAGATTTCTTGCACTAAGAGGTTGAGGTGTGTGAGAGAGAGTGAAGTGCCCTAGTTAAGAGTTAGCAGGTGGAATTTATTTTCAAGTGCATTTTCAAGGAATTGTGAGCTTCAAGGGAAAAGAAGTTTACTGCTGCTCATGTTGTCTGCTTAAAATGTGCAACTGTTTTGTTTAGCAAATGGTATCAATATTGTGGTATAGAAGTTTAAAGCAGTATTAGTAGCACAGCAGGTAGCATACCTGTATCTTGATGCAGAGGGCTATAGGTTCTACTCCCACAGCATGTAGATTTGTATTTTAAGGGGGGGTGGAGTGCTGCAGTCCTGACTATGTCCTCCTTTGGATGAGATGCCTAATAACTATGAACTCGTTTTTCAGATTACAACCCATTCCCTATTGCAATATACCAGCTTACTTTTTTTTTTTTTAATGTAACATGCAATTTATTCTTCAAGGGCAGCAGGCATTGAATTTGTAGATGAAACACTGAAGTATAAAGTTATTTTCTAGCAACAACAATTTCATTAGTTTCAGATCTCTTTAATGTGAAATTATTCAGATGACTTTTACTTCTGCAGAGATTGTGTACATTGACTGATACTGGTGGATTGTAATGACAGAAGTTTGAGTGGCCTTTTATGGTTGAAATGTTTTGAACTGGGCAGTTTGCCATTATTGGTTCATATGTTTTGTTTCATTGCTTGCTGGAAAAACATTCAAAACTATAAATTTAAAACAGTCTAACAAGTGGTGCTGTATTATAGAAGGGATATAATTAAATTATTATAATTAATGCAATCTGTATATATTATAATCCTATGTATAAATATGTACACTTCTTATGCATGGCTACTCTTGCTTATCACAGTAACAGGAAGGACACTGTAATGGCTGTGTCAAGAAAAAAGGTCTGAAGCTTTTAGTTAAGCATATAGTGAAGTTGTTCACATCACTGATAATGCAGACCCAGTTTCATATAACTAAAGGTCAACCATTTCCCTTGCCCACTCAGTAAAACTAATCTTGAAAAAAAAATAATAATGTGCATATATTAGGGCTATTGGAATTATCTTTAAAAAGATGAGGTAATGATTTGCAACTGTGTCAATGTTGGGGTTATGAAGAAATGCTTGATTAAGCATTAATTAAAAGATATACATAATTTAGTGACTGCACACAGTTTGTTAAATACAGCTATAATGTGTCTTGCATTCAGAGCACAGAATGCCAGCTTTTATTTAAACAGTAAGTTGTGTTACTGAGAGCTAATCTTGGAAGCCAAAGAACACTAGTGTTATAAACTAATCTGTTTAAATCTGTATAATCTGAACAGGCTCATGCGACTCAGTTTAGTGTCCTACATGAGAAATACTGAGCTAATGAACACTAGTCCCCAGTAGTTGGTTCAAAGTCACTTATAAATAAATAAGGGGAAGTATTTTAAGATAAAACAAATACCTTGTCTTTATGGTAGGTAAAAAGGAAAAAGGAAAACTCTGTTAGCACCCAAATAAATAAAATGATTATTAGCAATGAATGAGAAATTATTCCAGTATAGAGAACTGAACAGCCAAGCCTTTTTAATCAGAATTCAAAAGGGCTGCCAGCTGAAAGTTCCCTTGAGTTAGTTGCAACGTACATGGTAACATGGGGTATGTAAAAAAACGTATCACAGATTCCTAATTAAATCTAGATACATGCAATTATTGTAGAAGTGAAGTATAAAACAGTATCCAGACTGAGAATTTTGAACAGTGTTTATTGCAACTGGGGAGAAATAGCCAAGTAATGGGACCCTGCAATGGCTGCGTGGGTGGGGGGTGGAGCTGTGTGGGCCGAGGGGGTGGGGCTGTGTGGGCAAGGCTCTGGGTTTGCACCCCCTGCAAAAAATCCTGCGGGCTCCTTTGGTAACACCACAAGGTAATGTCTTACAAAATTCTTACACAGTAACATGATGTTGTTGTATCTTTCGGCTTTTCCCGGTTAGGGGTCACCACAGCAGAACTCCAGTCTGCTAATGATTGGCAGTAGATTTTTACATACCGAGTTGCCAGCCCTGATGCACAACCTTCAACAAAGGTGCACCCATTCACGCATGTCTCCACACAGAAGACGCTTTAGCTGAGAATCGAACAGGACAACGTCTTACTGGGAGGTGACAACACTACCTATGTTTCGTTAATAATGCTGTTAACATTAAGTGCTCATAACAGAACATTAATCCTTCCTTTCCTAGCAGTTTCTTTAACATCTGTTTTTAGCTTCCATTTTCTAACTCTATTTCCAGTGGTTGTGCCTATCCCCTCTCTCCTTTGAATTCATCATTACTATGCTTATCGTACATGTTTGTAACATTATGTTATAAGACTTCCCCCTTCTCCACAGTCTCTGAGGTAACACATTATTCTCAGTAGTATGATCTCTTCCTCAGTATCTGAGTCGTGTAGTGACTCATTCTCACAAGTAACATTTTTCTTTATATGACTAACCTCTTTGTCTTCTCTCTGTACATTCTTGTCAACGTAATTTATTTGAGGACAATGAAATCAAATATGACCATTTTATTTGAATCTTCTGTAAAACAGTTTATAGTTGTCAACACTATGTACCCACCCCACTCACCCACTGTGGACATTGCCTTTTATTACTATGTTGTACTAAATGGGCATCAGAGTCACAAAATAATATGTTTTAGGCTGACCTCCATAAATAACTTTTCTTTTACGGCCATTCACAATAATTATGTTGGGAGCATAAACACATTTTCAGTTCTTAACTTATAGGTTCACCCATTCCATAACATTATATCATTCAAAACTCTTTTTCCAACTACACTGTGGCATATACTAGGGAAAAAAATATCTCAGTCTTGTCAATATGTGAACTTTTAAATTGTGCTATAAATCTCTCTGTTGGTTCAGGTGTATATAACATAGTCTGACCATGAACAATACAGATCCTTTTTATCACATAACAGTAAGAAACATTCAGCAAATTCAAAAGATATGTGAGAACAAACAGGATATGCAGACAAGACTGGATAAACCAGAAAAACAGATTACACAAAACAAGTATATTCAGCCAACACAGCAAAGATTACCACTTAAAATTCCATTTATTAAAACAAATGTTAAAAGCAATGAAAACACAGAGAAGATGATCACTTTCACTGCTATCACAGGTGCTTCCTCAGATCAAAAGATAATTTCAAAGAAAGGTTATTTTGCAACAGAGATAAGAGTCCTTACAACTTTGTGCTGTAAAGCCCAAGGGAACAAGTGTATCCCTCACATGATATCAGTCAGTAGAGTACATCCTTTCTAGAAACACGCACAACTAGGCATTTTTTTAACTATTGTAATTGTCAAAAAAAATCCTTTTTACAGTTTCTCCACTTTCAGTCACTACTAAATATAATTTCCTGTCATTTTTAGCTGGCAAAACACTTACAGAGTGATTCTCTGCATTCTATAGAGTTCCTCCTTTCTTCTTTTGGTGCTGAATGTGTGTGATGTCATCAGTCGGTGCTAGTGTCATTGTTACAGCAGCCACAATATCAGGCAAAGTAAAAACTGCTTCTCACATACCAAACTCACAGTGTTCCAGTGTCTGATTCCATAAAACACCCTTTCCATCACTAGGTTCTTCTTCATCTACAGATTAGAATTATTTTATCCACATATAATGTGTTCACTAATAAGCATATCAGGGCTATGTAAAACCATAGCACAATCCTTTTTCTTCTCCACAGATGCGGCTCTAGCTAATTCCATTAGTTCTCCATCCTCTCTTGCAGCCATTGTGAGGCCTCCCCTTTTCAAGATATCAGAAAAATTAGCAGCTTTTTATTTATATAGATAACTGAATTCTCTATATACACATTTTCAATTTACTTAACACAAAATGAAAATAGCTTTCAAGTACAGAACAATAAGTAAATTCGCATACATATTCATTTAAACATATTTTAACATTCCAAATTTCATCCACAACCCCTTGCGCCACAATCATTTCTTTATTCTTCACATAACAGCTTCACAATCCCATATTTTATTATACAGCAATTCTTCACATCTACTCTTCAAACTATCCATGCTGTACTTATAATATCTTTTCCATCTCATCTTGTTCTTACTTCTTTCCATCACAAACACCATAACATACTATATCCAAATCAATATTTAAAAGCATTAAGACTGAAACTCATGTTTAAATCTTACCCGTACTTACTTAATTGTATTACACTGCAGTAATGCATGTTCAGTAGATTCATCCACCTTGCATAGTTAACACAATAATTCTCTCATCTGTTTGCATGTCATCTGTCTCTTGACAGGTAATTTTTGCAATATTAATCTCCATACAAATCTGACATTTAGTTAATCCCTCTAAATCTTATGTGTCTTTCCTTTATTGTCCTTTTAACATGCCTACTGTTTTTGCATTCACAGCTTCTCATAATAACTTTTTCCACAATTTCCTCATACCATGCTTTCCTACTTTCATTGACACCCTCTACTCTAATTCACCACATTTTTTTCAAATTCCTTTCTTCTTTTGCCTATGCTTTCTGCCACCCAAAATGCTTTATCATCTTTCCTAATATTTTTATTTATTTATTTATTTATTTTACATTTGTTGACTGGGAAAGTCCGACTGGAGCGAGGTCCATTTACAGCGGAGTCCCCGGGGAGAAAAGCTCCACTATTATACTACATGTTCAGTGATAGTATATGCAATACTAGATATTATTTACAATACAAGATATTACATGCAAGAAAAACATGATTAAAGTGATTTGTTCAAAACTAATGAAAGGATTACATTGTAACAATACAATCATCAGATACATCACATATGCCAGTATAAACAGACAATATTTTTTGCTGAGCGTGACCAGAGGAAGGCCCTGTACGGCAGTTTTGAGGAGAAGTTAGTACTGTAATATAGAGACCGTAAGCAGACTATAGAGTAAGGTAGGAAGTATTTGAGGAGAGCAGGGAAGCATTTATGTGATGCAAGGACAGAGCCAGGAATGCAAGAGGTGTGATTTGAGTGATTTTTTGAAGAGTGAGATAGAAGGTGCTGAGGAAATATTCTGGGGGAGGTTATTCCACATCTTTGCTATGGTATGAGCAAAAAGAGCTTTACCTGCAGTGTTGTTGGCTTGAGTTATATGCAGAAGGGTTTTGTTGGATGAGAGGAGTGGACGGTTTGCTGAGTATTGGTTAAGTAGTTGGTTCAGGGCAGGAGTCTTGTGGGGATTCTTTAAGGATGTTATAGGTGAGGACTAGTTGGTGGTACCTAATTAAATGAGGAAGTTCTAACCAATGTAGCTCTTTTAGAGCAAGGCAATGATGGCTACGAAAAGCAGAGTTATTGGCGAATTTAGCAATCTTATTGTAACATGACTCTAGTTTGTTCATGTCTGTTTTCCTAATGTGGGTTAGGATTGGAGATGCATACATTAGGGTAGATAGAAGGTGGGTTTGGGCTAGGGTGATTCGTGCTTGGTCTGTTAGGAAGTGTTTGTGTTTATACAGTGTTCCTAATATTTTATGTACTTTCTTAATGGTTTGAGAGATATGGACATCGAAGTGAAGATCTTTATCTATTTCAATGCCAAGGAGTTTTGTATGGAGGGAGGGCCAATTTCTGGTGCCATTTTTGGAAGTGATAGTGAAAAAAAGGGGTGTGGGTTTGTATTTGCTTGGGGTGAATAGTAGTAGTTTTGTCTTGTTGGGGTTAAGAATCAGTTGGATATCAGTAATCCATTTTTCAATGGAGTTGAAGGATTCCTGGGTAAGGTTTTGAAGAGTGGTAAGGGATGGGGCTGAGCAGATTAAGGTGGAGTCATCAGCGTACTGTATGAGTGATGCATGCAGTGTGGAGGTGTGTAGTCTATTGGTGAAAATAGTGAATAGTAATGGGCCTAGTATTGAGCCTTGTGGAACACCTATGGTGGATGATAGTAAAGGTGATAGTGCTCCTTGCCATTTGACTGATTGTTTCCTATCAGAGAGATAGTTTTTTGAACCAAGTAGTTGTAGAGGGGTCAAAGGATATTGATGATAGCGTGTCTAGTAGTAGGTTATGTGAAACCATGTCAAATGCCTTAGAGAGATCTAAGAATATGACAGATACAAAGTTGTTGTTATTTCTGAGTTGGTTAACCTGGTTAGTGAAAGACAGAAGAGCAGTGGTTGTACTGTGGTTTGGGTGGAAGCTGTGCTGGGTTGAGGAGAGGAGATTATGTGAGGTTAAGAAATGCATCACTTGGGTATGAATACATTTTTCAAGGAGTTTGGACAGGGGGGATAGGATAGCAATGGGGCGGTAGTTTGATAGCTCGTAGGAGTTACCACCTTTGTGTAGGGGATAATATGTGATACCTTCCATAGTTGAGGGATGTAAGCTTCTTTTATGGAGTGGTTAATCAGAATTGAGACAGGGTAGGCTAGAGATTCAGCTGCTAGTTTTAGGAAATTAGTGGGTAGGCCATCAGCTGCAAGAGTGGTAGGTTTTAGTTTTGAGAGTAGCTTTTTGACTATGGAGGTTGGTGTGGGAGAGAGAGTAAAAGATGGTATATTACTATGGTCCTTAGTGGGGGTGGATATAGGGTTATTGCTAGATAGCTGAGTAGATAGTGATAGAATAGAGTCTATGAAATGATGGTTGAATTGAGAGGCTAAGCTGTCATTAGTGGTATTTGTGTTGGGAGCTGGGGTAGTAGTTTTACCAGGTTTTAGAAGGGAGTTAATAGCATGCCAGAACTTTTGGGGTTTTTTAGAATGTTTGTTTTAGAGATTTAGGAAGTAGCTTTGTTTGTCTAGCTTTGTTTGTCTTTTGGCTTGATTACGAAGTTGTTGATAGTTCTGTCTATTTAAGCTAGTATTGTTCTTTTTCCAGATCTTCCAGGCATTATCTCTGGCTTGTAGTAAGTCTTTTGTGGTCCTAGTCAGCCAAGGGGCATAGTTTGCTTTGGTTCTAAGTTTTCTAATGGGAGCTACTGTATTCAAAACATTCATAAAAGTACTACTGAATAGTTTAACTGCCTGGTCTAGTTCCAGAGTATGTAATGGCTGCCAATTACATTGTCGTAATATACTACTGAGAATTTGTGGATTTACCTTGAGCTCATTTCTAGTTTCCTTATACAGTATGGGTTTGGCTATGTTTAACTTTTTACGAAGAAGGAAAGTGGGGCAGTGATCGCTGAGTGAGTCAGGTAGACAGCCCATGAGATAATTTTGACTAGGGAAGTTTACTAAAGTCCAATCAAGAGTTGACTGTTTCTTGGATTTTTTATCCACTCTGGTAGGTTGTTGAATTAGTTGAGAGAACCCGAATAAGTTAATATGGTTTGTGGGATTGCTAGAATTGCAGGATAGCCAGTCTAGATTTAGGTCTCCTAACAGGATAGTTTCTTGTGGCAGGTTGGTTGTAGCCCATTGTAAGATTTCCTCTATTGTTGCTGAGTTATTTCCTGGAGGGATATAACTGCAAAGGATGTTAATTCTCTTTTTATTGTTTAGTGATAGAACTGAGCCTAATGTTTCAGTATTTTGGAATTTGGGAAGTGGGGTTTGCAGAGGCTAGAGGTTGAGTGTGTTTTTAAATAGAATAGCAACTCCGCCTCCCTTTTTAGCATTTCTGTCTAGACTTAGGATGTTATAGCCTGGTGGAAGAATTACTTCATTCTGGGTGGAGGGTTTTAGCCAGGTTTCAGTAATAGTTAGTAAATCTGGGGAGTATTGGCCTATGAATGTGTGTAGGTCATGCAGTTTGTTTGATATACTTCTTGAGTTTAGGTTTATAATAAGTAGGTCTGATGTTTGTTTGTGTGAGAGGATGTTGTTGTATGGACCTGGGTTGGGGTGTATGTCTCCTGAGATTAGTAAACATTTTTTGTAGATTAGTTTGAGTTTTATAGCATGTGCTAGATCTATATTTGTTTTAGGTAGTGCTTGTTTTTTGAGAGTCTGAGTGGTAGGGGTTTTATATATGTAGAATAATGAGCTGTCACTAAATAGCGTAGAGCAGATTGTGAAATATATGTGTTTGTGTGTGTGTGTGAAAGAATGTGTTGTGTGGAATGAATTGTTTAATGGTATGTTAGTGGGTGTAGATGTGGTGAATGTTAGTGTGGTGAGAGTTAGAATTAGAGCTAGTGGTATGAATTTCATGGTTAGTGTAGCTACTAGAGATATTTAGATAGGAAGTAAGATGGGTATGTTAGTGGCTGGGTGCTAGATCTTTAGTTTGGCTACTGGGTGGGGTGTTTGGCTTGGGTGTGTCTGGGTGTAATTTAAGGGAGGTGGTGATTGATGTGGAGATTGGATTGGTTGTCAGGGTTAGCTATAAATGTAGATGCACTGGAGGTGGGTGGGATTTGGGAGTAGGGTAGGGGAGCGGAGTGAGCCCAGAGGGCGAACGGAGCGGGAAGAGCTGAGAGGTGAGGTGGCTCAGGAGAAACAATCAGTGAACAGGATTACAACTGCAGGTAAAGAAGCCAGGGAGTGGGATTGTATCTTTTGTGGTTTCTATACTAGTAGTGTGTTCAGGAACTATTGTAATTCCTTCAAAAAAAAAAGGAAAAAAACTAGGGAGAAAGAGAAGTTGTTAAGTAGAAAAACTCTGTTAGGGGCAGAGATAAATCCTATTTGGTAAGCCTTCAGGTCTAATAAGAGTGGGTTTAGCAGGACCTTTTTATGGTAAAATGCTGCCACCTGGTGGTGAAAAGGGGGTGATTTCCAGCACTAGGATTCTGCACAACACTTGTAGTGCTTTATGGGGTTATTAGGAGCAGACAGGGGATAACTACGGATTCAGGGGGCTTGCGGCAGGCTGCTATCACATACACTGGTAGGATGCTGGATAATAGTAAAATGCTGTTATAATATTGCCCTTAGAGCTACATACACTGAGTTGTCCCTGTATGATTTGAGTTGTGCCTTTTTCACTTTGGGAGGTGTTTGTTATGCCTGGGAGCAGGGTATCCTCAGACGTCCTCACTATGACCGGAGGGATTCCTGACCGAAGTACTAACCTTATATGTAGGAATAGTACAAGGGACACCTGTGGTTACAGCTGTAAGGAGAGGAGAGACAAAAAAAAACCTCAGGAAAGTAGGAGGAGGATTGTGTGTAGGATAGGAATAGAGAAAGGAGCGTTCAGTGTGAAAGGGATTAGTACCAGCGTGAGTCAAGGATAGAGAAATACCAAGAGTAAAATTGGGAAGATAGACAGGAGGAGGGAGCAACCTCTACTGTAGTAGAAGAAAGAGTAGAATAAGTGGCAGAGGAAGAGACAGCTGTGAAATAAGGATAGATGAGGAGAAATGGGAGGTAGATTAGTAATATAAAGTAGGAGTACCACTATTAAATTCAGTGCCCCTGTTAACTCGGGGACTGCACTTGTAACAAACAAACACTCTATACAAAATGGAATACAATGCCCTTGTAAGCTCAGAATTGTTAAATGCAGTGCCCTTGTTAACTCAATGAATGCACTTGTAACAAACAAACACTCTATACAAAATGAAATACAATGCCCTTGTAAGCTCAGAATTGTTAAATTCAGTGCCTCTGTTAACTCAAGGAATGCACTTGTAACAAACAAATATTCTATTAATATAAAATACAAGCCCTTGTTAGCTAGTCAAACAAAAATGTATTCACATGGATATGATTATTCTATGCACACTCAAGGTAATTGTTAACTCAAGAAGATCTAACTGTATAATATAGTTTGATTAGTTATTCAATGCACAAGTACACTGTTCCTGTTTATAAAATGTTTTCCTATGAATAAGGTTCCTGTGCACAGTGAGGTCCAGAGGACCTGAAAATTAGCAACTCTTGGGAGGAATCTAAAGCCTCTAGGAGCCACTAGGTGTTTCACTTCGCTCCAACACTAGGGTAGGTGCTAGCGACTGTATAGGTACGCTAATTTTGGAATTAGGAAATAAAGATATTTCTATTCACTTTTCAGTAAGGTCAGGATGACCTGAAAACATACATTCAGATGAGTTCTAATAAAAATTTAGGAGCGACTAGGTTTACTAGGTCTTTACAGCATAAGCGATATAGTAAATACTAATAGCTGTAGAAATGCATTAATAACACACTACACAATAAGGTCGGGAGGTCCTGAAAAGAAGTAAACAGTGGCCTAACGCTAAAAAATCAGAGACACTAGTTAATTAGTAAAAAAAAAATGTACGCTTGCATAAAACACACACAATATTAGCGTTTAACATGGACAACGTACTTGCAACAGTTCCTATAGCCTGTGGACATTACACTAATATATATATATATATATATATATATATATATATATATATATATATATATATCAGCACTTTTCAGCAGTTATACGAGTCATTCTACTGGTATCAGAGGTAGATATTACTGTTAAAGTCAAACAGAACAAATAAACGAAGCTTCAGTGTTCTATATTAAAGTTCTGTAACCTTATATGTTACAGTCGCTATAGACCCAACAGTAACAAAGCTGATGAGGATATCTAAAGGGTCATTCTATGCACATGTCAACAGTACAGCATTTGTAGCATAGTAGATTTAACATCACAAGCTATGGTTATTTTGCATTGTGTTATAACAGACTAATACATTTAAAACCAAACACATTAAGGCAGATGATTTACATTAAACAATGTACATTTGCATTACAGTTCAAACCTACCGGGTAGCGAGACTCGGATTTTTGTTTTTCTTTGCCATCCTATACAGTGTCTAACATAAATGAATTGAAGCTAACTGTACAATGGGAATCCTTAAACCTAGCCCTCCAGCTTCCTTTTTTTATAATACAGTACTCGCCTTTTAATGGGATTAATCTTGAATCGCAAATTTCCCAAAAATAATTTCCAGTAATTATTTTTCTAGACAGCCTGAAAATATATGCACCCCTCCTACGTGTAACCTGGTTTCCCCAACATACATTCATATATCAAATACACTTTGTTTTAAATATAATTTAGAATGCTCCCTAAATAGTTGCTATTACTTTTACTATTTCACTCCATTGTACTCCTTATCATACTTCACATTTGAAAAATATATCCCCCAATTTTTACAGCATTGGCAAATCTTTTACTTTTGTCTTTGCTCAACGCTAACTTTACTTAACTCTTTTTCAAATATATAAACGTCCTAAACAGACAGTTTATTCTTATCAATTACAACTAAATCATCGACATGTGTTGTATGTACTGGAATTCTTACCCAGTTTCTCATTTTCCTTTCTGCCATCTCATCTAGCTCCCTGTATCTTAGTATAACCACATTCATAACTAATGCAAACAAAACTCCAGTCACCTTTGCTTCACTCCCCTCTAAATGTACACCTCATTACCAATCCATCCATTAAACATGAAAGCAGTAACTTTTCTACCTTCCCCTAATCCATACTTCTTGAATATTCCCAACACACTGTCATGTTCTCTATCAACTGCTTTTACCACATCACATTCAATTACCTTTATCACTTACTTCTTTCCCAATGCAGTCAACCATTTTTTTATTATAATCAACATATCTCTTACCTGTCTCTTCTCCATCCCATAAATTCTTTCATACATAACCTGTCCTATTACCGTTCCAAATGTATTTTTCTAATATTTTCATGAACAGCTTATACGTTGTATTACATAATGTCAGCAGCCTTCAATTTCTTATATTTTCTTTTCCCCTTTTTTTTAAATAAACCTTATTACCGCTACACACACACATCTGTCTGTCTCCTATTCCCTGCTCACACAACTCATTCATAACTTCCACTGTTGCACACGTCTGCTTATCCCCATTGTTCCATAATAACTAAACTCTAGTCCATCTGGCCATGGTGCATTATTCATATTTATTCTTTAAAAATCTCAACCAGATCATTTCTACTTATCTGTTTTCCTAACTCAGTTATTGATGCATTACCGAACTTTCCATTTCCCCATCTCATTTCCTTTTTATTATTTTTATAGTATATAATTTTCTCACAAAGTCATCTACAAGTCTCTTAATTCTCTCTTGGTCATAGCCTCTTTTACCCAACTTATCCACCATATATTCCATCTTTCTTTCATCTACTTTGTTTTTCCTACCAAAAAACAGTGTCACTTCTTCCCTTTTCACTTGCAAAAATATTTCTGTTTTTTTATCATACCTTTTAGTTTTTCTCAGTTTTTATTATAAAGGCAACCCCCTTTTCTAAGATTGCATTCTCCTGTGTATGTAAAGCTTATTCATAACTCTAATGCTACTTGCATGCTCATCTTTTTTATTCCTCCAAAACTCCCTTTCCATTTTCATATACTCCTTTTTAGGGTCTCTATCACATAGTCGAAGTTTAACAACTTCGAACATAGAATGTTCGAACCATCCTGTTTGAAGTTAAAAAACTTTGACTATGGATAAAAAACAAAAAAAAAAAACCAAACCAAAACAAAATAAACTGCTGTAAGCATGGGGGGCAAACCCCCCTGCATCTCCTATGTGGGGGCTGTGCCCCCCCACAGCCCCCACTACTGAAATATACCAACTCTGAGATCGCACCACATTGAACAAAACAGAAACCTCCCCTTATGGAGATTTCCACTGAAATGCTCAAACTTCTGCAAATTCGAACTTATGGTCTTGACCATATGAGGTTCGAACTTGCAGAAGTTCGACTATCTGATAGGAACCCTCCCTTTTATATATGTCCTTGTGCACTATGCACCAACAATGACCACATTTTAGAAAATGGCCCTATAGACCATTCCTTCCATAAGATTTCCATTTCTTTCTTAAACTTTTCTATATTACTTTTTCCATGTGTCTCTTTATGCCTTTGTCTTCTCAAATTCACTGTTCATCACCTACTTTAACCCATACAGTCGCATAGTCAGAAAAATACATCTCTCTCTTCCCCCATACCTTTTTTAAACCATCTGACAAAATATTATAACCTATTTCTGTATTCTGTATGTATGCATTTTTCCCTTCTTGATTCTAATTTTCCATATTTTATCACATTCCCACGTCTTCACAGTCTGATTTATTTTCCCTACACATTTTCTCATTTTGCAGTAAAAGTCCCTGGCACTATTATATCCATTTTAAGTATTACACATTTTCATAGGTTCATAGGTAGGTACTAGGCTATTGGCCCTGGGGCCTATACAAGCCCAGCCAAAATGGTACCCTGGCTTTTGCCACCCATGAAAATTATTTTCCTGTGCCACTGTCAAGCAGAGCCACAGAGGTGATCCCTGGGGTGATTTTCCTATTTCCCATCCAATCATCAAGATTTTTCTTGAAGAGTGCTAATGAGGAGCTTTGTTTGATATAGATAGGTAGTTTATTCCAGAGTATGGGAAGTCTCTGGGATAGGAATCTATCTCTCCGGCATGTTCTGTTTATTGTGGTGACAAGGTTTAGATCCGTAGAGCGTGTAGCTCGGAGGGATTGGGATTTCTTTTTACTCTGTAATATTAGTGTATGCATATACCACAATTATTCTGTACACCTTGACCCAAATCTGATATCACAAACCACACATGTCCCTCAGACAAATATTGTTAACAACTAACAGCTTAAGCTGTTGATTCTTAAACAATATTCAGTGCCTTTCCAAATTTCCACATAATTTTCTTTCCCCACAACTTTTCCATCTGTTTTTGTACATAAAAAATGTAGTTGCTTGTAAACATATTAGCTTTTTACTCTTGACACCATTTCAGCCCCACTAAATGTCTTACTTCGCTCTTTCTGCTGTTAACATTTATTGTTATAACATTCAGATTATTCTTTCCTTTCTTTGCAACTGTCTTTTACTGTAACAAAAACTTTCTCTTTCTTATCCTGCTTCCTTTCGTTTTTCATCATGGCTTAAAATTTCGTATGTTTTAGGTTTACACATGACATTGCATCTCTGTACTTTCCTCATATATATATATTACAGTTTCATTTTCATTCTCTGCTTCATTACATTCCTCCTCATGCAGCTCATGTGTAAAATCATTATCAAAATCAGCATGCCGTTATATAAACCTTTCCTCCATTCCCATAGATATTTCATCACTTTCAGCAGTTGGAAGCAATAATTCACAGTAAAGCCAAAAGTGCTCCACCCTCCCCCACACACAAGTTTCTGTTTGTCATATTGCAGTCTTAAATTGAATGTCAAGTTTTCCCTTTTGGGGGGGGGGGGGGTAAATCTGTATCAAATGATTGTCAGCACTACAGAAAAACATGTTTAGGTTATCCCCAGTATTTTACCATCCCTTTATTTCCATTTAATAAAAGTAACACTGCACAAATGTAAAATTCTGCTGTCAATTACATCCTAATTAACCCAAACCTTCCATTTCCTATTTAACAAATCTCTCTTATCTGTCATTGTTTTAAACACTCTGGCATTTCTGTTTAAAATCCTCCCTTAGTTCTTAATCATATCTATAGCCATGCAGTGCACCATAAGATTTTGTCTTAGTAAGGCAGTATTCTTAGTGGCTATGTGACTCTTCCATGACTCACAAAAGGGATTTTAGTCAAAAAACTTTCTGTCTGTTCAGAAGTCTTAAATGTTATTTTACAGAAGGACTCTGACACTAAATGGATCAGTGCTGTTAAATCCCTGGCAAAAAAGCCAAAAAGGAATTATCAATCAAGTATAGCTTTTCTAAAAACACCTAGCAGTTCAGAGAGTAGAGTTGATCCAACATTCTGTTTCAGTATTCAATAGGAATTGCTGCAAATTATAACTCATGTGAAATAGTGTTCAGATACCCTAATGTAATTTTGTTTCTTCAGCTGGGATTGCAATGAAGGTGTCAATGCAGTACAGCTGAGATACTCATTTGGCGCACTACTGTAGGTATTGTTTATTATCTCGGTTTACTGTGATTCCTGTGAATGAATTCTCTGTATATACATTCAGAATGTGAACTATGGTGAGGTCAGTCCTAATAACAGTCATATAGATGTCTCAGCTCCATTAAATGTGTGTTTTACTTTATCTTTTCTTTCCAGACATATGTCACAAGCTTCAAACTCCTCATTCTTGACGTCAGAATCCCTCCCCATAAAATATTTGACATGTATTAAGTCTCAGTCTGCTTTAACAGGTAAATATTATTTTCAAACTGGTTAAGTTAAATAGCTCAAGCCTTGATCACACCCATCTTCTCCCCGTGATAGAACTTGACAATGCTGGACTTATCCCTCTGAACTTGTAGCTATGTCTACCTTCCTCTCCAGGTTCAAGTTGTGAGGTTTATGTATCACTCTAAACAACAGTTAATTAATGGTGTATCTTCAAACAAACAGTCCAACAGTCTGGGCTGGAAAGTTTGTCCTCACGGACCCAGACCTGGTTATAAGGACAAACTTCCCAAGACATAAGGACATAAATTGATCTGTGGCTATGCCTGTAGTTTTTTCATTAGTTAGCCAAGTTATCTGAAAGATACTAAAAAACAAATGGTATATTTAACTGTGTACGAAGAAGTGGCTAAGCTGTTTGGAAAACAACCTTTATTCATTAAGGTAAAAATATTTAAAAAAGAGAAAATAAAAGAAACTAAATTGTCTAGTCGACATCCAAACAAAGCTGGGACGTACAAATATTTGAACTGTTCAATGTGCAGATGTATTTTGGAATGTTATTATTTTTATTGTGATGTAACCAAAAAATCTTACAATGTTTCAGGTTATTTCATTTGCAACACTGTATTTGTTGTTTACTGTGCACAGTGTCTCTCTGTGACTCTTTTTATATTGACAAGACCAACAGGCAGCTAAAAAGATGATCATCAGTATGCTATTTAAAAAAGAAATCATAAAACTGCATTGGCAAAACATTCAATGGAATGTAACAATTTTAAGAAGTTTATTTTTACAATACAAGATTTTATTCCATGAAATTTTAATGGTAACAAGGAAGAAAAATTGGAGTTTTTAGAAATAAAATGGCAGATTGTTTTGAATTATTATATAAATTCAGGGCTTAATAGAATAGTTAACTATGCAGTAGTATTAAAAAGAGACAGAAACAAGATGAAATGTAAATGGTGTAATCACATGTTTTGTATCATGTGTGACAAAGGGAGAAACTGCCAGCACAGCTATCTGGAATTTTATAAATAATTATATGCCATTTGTGAATATCAACATGACCTATACAAGATGCTTGTGTTACAAATGTATAGAACTGTATGTCATATAAGATGGTTTGTAGAGACGTGTGCTGAAGAGATATTTTGTAGAGTGCTTGTGCTTGAAATGTAGCCACAGTGTGCCCTACTGGTAGAGAACAGAAGTGTACATGCACTATTGTAACTGTTTAAATCTATGTTTTAACAGTGAAAACTGGAATACAGGAAGTTAACTTCAGAAAAATAATTGAAATTAAATTACTTTATGGCTAGGCCATAAAAAATGATATATTTCAGTTTTAATGCAGCAAGGAGACACGGTGTATGAACTAGGGAGTTTTATGTATTGTCTTGGAAATGTTTTATTGTTTTATGACTTCCAGCATTGGCCAAAGATCTGAGGAAAAGCCCTTGTCCCTGTATTTTTACAGGTAGATGCTAAATGCTACCAACTGCTATCAATGGTTGTTTTAGGGCCTGCAAACTAGGAGTCAGATGACAAGCAATTATGCCATTCTGCAAGTTATCCCAGCAGTAATATTTGAGATATTAATTTAAGAAGTCTCTTAGAGAGACACAGAATTCTGCATTCTGTTTTGGACCTGACAAAACTACAAGATCCATTCACACATCTGCCTTTCTCTATAGTAAGTTAATTAGGGTATAGTAATTCTCTTAGATTCAGTCAGGGATATAGTGAAGCACAGTTTAGATGCTTTTCTCTATTTATTTGAGACTGTTCTGCAATGTTGTTTTAAACATTTCCTGTGGTTTTGAACTCTTATGTCACTGTAAATATATATTATTTTTCTTGTTCTTTTATTATTTATTATTAAATATATTTAAATATTTCATTGTGGCTGATCCTTGTAGAGCTATTTAAGTTCTGAGAGTACTTGCATATTTATTTGGTGACACTGTGGACCACTCCTAATAGCCTTGCTCTTGGTCAAACTACTGTTTGTATTAATAGTAACATTACACATTAAGATTGGACACCCGTTGTTAAGGGCCTTAAAGTAATTGATAAGGAGCTGGCTGGTGGCAGTGATAACTACCTTATAGCCTGGGCAAAATGGGGCATAGCTAGTAAACCTGTGCCAGCCTTTCCCAGGGGTGTGTGTGTGTGTGTGTGTGTCTGTGTGTGTGTGTATAAATCAAATCTCAAAGAGTGTGTGTGTCAGCTACTTGGGCAGGGGCACGAAGCACTGGTTGGACAGACAGGGTGCTGGAGGTCTTGGCTTGGGTACTCGCTGAGATCCCAACTGTATAGCTGTGCAGTGGGGAGTCTTACTGGGTATCTGGATAAAGAGGGAGAAACCAGCCCCAGACTGACTGTGGTCTGTGTGTGTTCTTAAGGGAAATTGCACTTGATGCAGAAAGCTGCATCTGGAAATACTGTATGTGTACCTTGTCATCCTTCCAGTGTATGTCCCCCACTGGTGCCAGTGGTGAGGATTGAGGGTCATAGGTTCAAAGGTTCATAGGTGTGTACTAGGCTAATGACCCTGGAGCATTTACAAGCCTAGCCCATAGAAGTGCCCTAGCATGGTGCTGCCCAACATTAGTTCCCAGTCTCTCTATCAATTAGAGCCACTGCAGTGATCCCTGTGGTGAACTTTCTATTTCCCATCCACTCATCAAGATTTCTCTTGAAGAGGGCCAGTGAGGTGCTCTGCTTGACACATATGGGAAGTCTATTCCAGAGCATTGTTTAGTCTCTGGGTTATGAACTTGTTCCTCCAGTATGTTCTGTTGATTGTGGTAATGAGGTTGAGGTCTCTGGAGCATGTGGTGCAGAGGGATTTGGACTTCGTTAGCTGTAGCATTTCTAACAGAGCTGGGTCAGACATGGCTTTGTAAGTCAAGCAGAGATCAACTCTTAGTAGACAATATGAGACAGAGAATAGCTGGAGTTTTTTGAGTCTGTCCATGTAGGACATGTGTTTAAGGCCTAGGCTCCTCTTTGTGAGGCTCCTTGATTACTGGCCCAGTGGTGGGGCATAATGTTTTTATGGCTATGATTTAAAAGGTTTGAAAGTGAAAAAGAAATCAATTCTGATGAAGGCATAGTTTCAGGTCAAAAGCGCTTAATGTTTGTAATGTTAATAAGTTGATTTTTAGTCACTTCAGCCTTCAGAGCACATTTAGTTGTTTTATGTTATAGTTATATTCTTCTTAATCACCTGTTGCAACAAATATATTCTGCACTATATTTCTCCTCTAACAGAATATTTTCAGCTGCTATCTTTCCTAAAAATAGTGATTTCATTTGTTTGTATTGACATATAAGTACAGATAAGTAACACCTTGGTTTGCCCACGAGTTACTGTTCATCATCAGTCCTTTTCAAAAGTTCTTTGTTAAAACCTGAAAATGTAATGTAGTTGCAGAACCGGAAATGCTGCATGAATTACAAGTTAAAGCCATTAAAGAGGTGCTTTTGTACTCCACTGGAAAATGGGTTATGCAGAATGATTTTTAAACAAATGATTTTAGGATTTTAGGGCAATCAAGTACTTTTAGCAACAGGACTTCTTGTGAGAAACTATATGCAGCAGAGTTTTATAGTATGATTTATATACATGGATAATTTATAAAAGGCAATAGTTTATACAGTATTAGTTGCAGCATGCACAATTCACCAAATGGAATTTAAATGTTCTGTTTACATAAAAGAAGAGTGATTACTGATTACAGGCATAATGGTGTACTTGTACAGAAGTGTTTGTCTAAAGGCCATAAGCATTCTGCATAATGGGAATAAAGCTTACTATTGCTGGTGATATTCAGAAACTATTCAGAGTGATGTCTTGTATAATTTATCTAAAGAAAATACCTGACTTTGCATGATAAGGAAGCTAATTATATTGGAAGGAAAATATTTAAATATATTTTGGGGCAAAAGGATTTATGCACATTAATTCTATTATATTAATGATCACTTAAAGTGAATGATAGTTTAAAAAGAGTGCACAATGTTTTAAGACAACAGAATGGGTATGCACTGAAATTACTTGATAATAAAATATTTTACAAAGTTGCTATTTGGTATAAAACAAATTTACAAAATGATTATGGTATGCACAACATTTTACAAAATGTTTGTTGACATAAAACAAGCATACATATGGCAATATTACTGGGACAGCATACTGCACAAGGTAATTGTTTTGCATATTATAAACTCATGGAAGTGAAGAAAATGCAAAATGGTACATATAGTGGGAAAAGTATTTTTCATATTGGTATGGGCAGCTCTACTACTAGGTGTTACATTCTAGTAGCTCATGACACATTTGCTCACTGTCCCTTCTTCTATAGCCAAAGTGCTCTACCTCCCATCACCCCCCACCTATTTAATTACCTATCTCTCCCACCACCCTGCATAGCACTCAGCCCTAACACTAACCCTAAAACTGCCACCTAGATCCTAAACCTAACCATAGTGCTCCCCTCTTCCTGATCGCTCCTTAAACCTAAATCTCTATACTAGCTACCAAAGCCTAAGCTCTACTCTAGACAGATAGCCCTAAAACTTTCCTCCTTAACCATAAACTCCCCTTCCACTCCTTCCACCTAAAGCTCTCCTCCTACACCTGAACGTACTCTCCCTGACCATAAACTCCTCTCCTGTTCCCTAAGCCTAAAACTCTCTGTTCCCACTCCTTAAACCTACAACCCATCCCATCTGCTGCCTGAACACCCAGCCTACACTTCCACTCCCTCCCCATGGCTAACCCACTTACCTCGGCCTCCCATTTATTCCCTGTCCTTGAGCAATTCACTTCACCACACAGTGCTTTGGGCAACTGGAAATTTGGGCTAGACACCTCAATGGTCTCTCTGGACTTCAAGCCTAGTAAGAACCAGAATAGTTATGGTATAAAGGAAGAAACTTGATGTCGTAAACAGGAGCATCATCTTATTAGCCACATTTGTTGGATGTGATTCTTCCCTGTGCTGTTCTGTTTTGTTGATGGTGTGTTTATTATTTAGCTGTGAATAAATTAGAGAGCATGAGGTCCATGAGTTTAACATTAATATTTTAACTATAAATACATTTTTATTTACCTTGTTTTTTTGTAGGCAGACAGATGTGAAATGCACTGCGTTTGGACTGTAATTGCTTGTCTAGCACCTAGTACAAATAAATAAGGCTATGAGCTGCTAAAGAGCTGCTTCCTGTGCAGATGTGCAGAATTTGATTCCCTCAGACTTTATTTGCCTTCTGTATGCCTCTGACCAATTTACTTCAACAGGCTCCTGAAAAGTGACACTTGTGTCCACTTGGCTATCCCAGACTGTTAACAAATCCATTACACAATTATCTTTTGAATTCTGACACTCTTCACATAGAGACTAATTATTACTTTACTATACGTTCTCTGAATATGACTCCCAGCATGTCTCCTGTAGTTTAATGGCTTGCCAGATGCAGTTTCACTAAATGTGAGTTTCAAGGGAAAAGAAATTTAGTGTTCCTCATGCCAATTCTGTTATCAATGTGAGAGTGACATGGCAAAGTCATTTGGCACAATACCTCACTCAAGCATTGTTAACAAGAGGTTAGGTATAAACCCTTATGTCACTTGGTGGATAGCCACCTGACTTGTAGACAGGACCCAGGAGGTTAGAATTTCACTTTCCCACTCCCACCCCAAAAATGTTCTAACCAGACTGTGCGCCCCCTTTCTCGGATTCATGGCTGCAGCACTGCCTGTTAATAGACCCTCCATTTCCTACTCTGAATTCTCACTACCGTTTATTTTCTTTCTCTTTATACATTCCACTGCATTATTCTGTCCCTTCTGTCAGCAATAATATATGTTGCATATGTTTTATAACTTCACAGTTCCCTAAATATATATATATATATATATATATATATATATATATATATATATATATATATTTTTTTTTTTTTTTTTAAAGCATGCTTCCTTCACTGCTGTTTGTAGCAACTTCTAGATCCTGTCATCTCCTTTTGCATCTGGAAATTCTTCCAGCAGTCCACCACCACTCATTGTATCTGGTTCCTATCACCAGTCACTTTAAAAGAAAGCATTTCTCCACTTCCTCTGACCAAGAGAAAGCCATTTCATCACTTGGCTTTTTCATCTAGCATTTTCTATAAAACAACATTCTCCAAACCACCTTCCTAAAGAACAGTAATGTCAGACTGGAGAAAACCACTCTTCAGAGCATTTGTAACATCCAAAATTGAAACAATAATTACAGAATCTCCATTCCAGACATTTCCATCTCCTTGTTTTGTTTATCCTCTAGCAATTTTATTACCTCCTGCATGTTCCCAGGAAAAGAGTAGAGGAAGCTCCCCTGTGCCCTGGCCAGATTTCTTCTAGTCACTCTGAAAGCCACCTTGGATCTCCCCTGAAAAAAGGCCTTTGGCCTAGTATAACTAACTCAGTCAACAAAGCATGCATGCATAAATAAATAAATAAATAAATATTTTTAAAACTGAAGCATACCTGCATATTATGAGCTATATGGTGGTATGTCCCAGGAGATTACACATTGTTTATCGTTGCTAGGGAGGGAAGTGTGGTAGTACATGAAGTGGATTGAAAGATTGTATTGCTGTTTGAACAGGTTAGTTGCGAGTTTTACGAGTAGGAAAGAAAGCTATATAATGAAATTAAAGGGAAGATGAAAGACTGGTTATGTAAATGGAATGCTGTAGTGAAAGGGAGAGGGTTAATTCAGTGTTAGCCAAGGATATGCTGAGACAGAATAAGGGTATATTTAATTAATTTTATTTATTTATTTTATTTATTTTACATTTGTTGACCGGGTTAGTCTGGCTGAGCCAGTGGCTCATTTTCAGCAGACACCCCGGGAGAAAAGCTCCACAGTGAGATAAAATTATACAACAGATACAAAAACTTAAAAATACATTTCAGATTACATACAGATAAAAAAGAATTATACATTCAGGAGTACACAAAAAATTTCAAAAACATCCATACAATATTTGCAATGGTAGAGAAGTGCTGAAGAGAAACCAAAAAGCACTTTTGCGAGGCAAAACATTTTGAAAAGGAAATGCACATCTATAATGGACTCAGTAAACCAGCATAGAATAAACTTAAGATATACAATCAGAGGTATATAAAAGGGTTTTGTGGTAATAAACATGGTATGAACTGGTGAGAGATAAAAGAGGAGAGACAGTAACAGGTGACAAGGATACTCTAAAAAAATCAGCAGAATAGCACGTGTTTATAGTAAATTACCTTTAAGTAATATGGCAAGAAATAGGAGAAAAAATACTGAAGAGGAAAGATGAGAGAAGGGAGGTTGGGATCAGGGAAATGAATAGATAAAAGGAAGATGTTAGAGGACAGTGCAGGTGGAAGATTAGACCAGGAAGAAGTGGTGCGAAAGGAAGTAGAGTAGTGGGAGGGTGTAGGTAAGCTGGGCAGAGGAGAGAGAGGGGTGTTGGATACTAAGGAGAAGATGAGTGCAGTGGCAAGACCAGTTTTTCTTTAGGTATTCATGAGTGGCAGTTTTGAATTGTTTAGGGTGGTTAAGTGACCTAATTTCTAGGGGTAGTTTGTTCCAGGATGTGGCAGGGTTGTAATTTTATATATATATATATATATATATATATATATATATATATATAAAGTTTAAAAGATGAAGAGGAAAAACACAGAACTTATTTTTCTCTTCGGTAGGCACCAGAAACATGTCAATTTATGAGCTGCTTATATTCTACTCAACACTTTCTCTGTAGTATTTGAATTTATAAAGCGACTATTGAATACCTGAGCGTTCTCTTCAATATCACCTAGCACTTCTCCATTTTCATTAATTGTACGTTTTGCTGCCTGCAGTTTTGTTTTTCCCCTAGTAGCTTATTTAACAGTTTGGAAGCATGGGAAGTGCTTTTTGGTTATTTATAAACATGATTAGCACATATTTCATATTTTTACACAGATATTTCACTAAATTTAACTGAGCCACATAGTAAAATTTTTTGAGAAGATAATTTCAGTTACCTTATCACAGGCATTTATTTTTAATTTCAGTTGAATTATTTGACCTTACACAGATTTATTTCAAAGGGACTACACTGTTAATTGCTTTTCTAACAAGAAAGTTAAAATACTTTCATGCTGACATTTTTTGTAAATAAGAACTGTGACCAGTTATATGCAATATTTACAAACTATACAATCACATTTTCTGTTTTAAATGAGGCATAGGTATTTTTAATGCTATCTCTGTGAGGATTGAAAGGTAGCAACTAGTGATGTCAAGCATGACCTCATATTTTGACATTATCACATTGTTAATGAATAAAATCCAATCTACCAAAGAGCATTAGCTTATCTCAGAAGAACAAGTGTTTTTTTCTTGCCCACTGTGGTAATCCTAGTCTCAGTGTTCTAATCTCTTCAATATCACAGATGTCGGGTGTGGGGGGGGGGGGTTCTAATCAGTTTCATCAACATGTCTAGTAACAAACCACTAATAATCTTTGCATAGCATTTGTTGCACTTTACAGTACAATAAACCTTCTTTTAAAGCATCTCCATGAAAGTAAATCATGGCCAAAATGTAATATATATTCTACACCTAAATATTACTCATGAATGCAGTAAATGCTTTATTATCTTGATGGATATTTAATACCAAGTATAATATTTTTAATAAAATAACAACTTCCCCATCCAATACTCTTATATCAGATATCAACTGACTTTTACCCTGCTAGAACAGCATATTTGCACTTTGTTTATCTTTGCACCATGAGTTGGTCAAAACATATACATATTATCATTCAGTATGCAACCACATGGAGAATGCATCCACTTTAGCATAACAGTGGAGAACATTTAGTATAAACAGTTGTAAATCTCCATGAAAATTAGAAACATAAAACTGCCCTAATTATGGTAATTTGGGAAATTGTTCATAGCCATTGTATTTCCTCCACGGAGTCGTGGCACCCCACTCATGTGCATCCTATGAACATGGATACCGTGACAAGCGCACACTTTTTAAAATTAGGAAAATATCCCCTTGCTGCTGAGATGCTGGTATCTTTAAAAAAGTTAATGAACATTCATCAACCAGTAGATTTCACCACTCACTTCAGATGCAGTGATACCAGCAGAAAACAGTTCTTAGAAAGGCTTTTAGCTGAATGTCATGTCACAAAGCTATATTAAAAATGCTCTAAATAAACTCTGATGCCAATTTGCCCAGGATAGCATAATTGTTTAACACAATTGTTTGTAAACAGGAGGGGCATTTGTCTATGTTTTGGTGATTTGCATTCATATGCTCTTCCTTTTTGGAACAGGATTGCTGCATTGTGTGTCGTACTTGGATGAGGAAGTTCTGTGGATATTTTATTATAAGTCAATAATGGATGGAGAAGTAGAGACATAGTACAAGGGTAGGTATTTAGGTGTTGTGAACATGAAGGAAGGAAATGTCAGTGGTAATAGTAGGACCCCACCCACTTCTGAGTGACAACAGAGCATTGTTAGTCCAGGAACGTTGTTAGAGAATAGGGTGCTCTCTGCTCCAAGTTCAGTCCTTAGCTTCCAAAAGCACTCAGGAAGTGCAGCCACAAGGTCAAGAGAGTATTGCATGATGGCCATGTTATCAAACAAAGACAGATTGTGGACAATCAAGCTGCTTCATAGAGGAAAGGCATACTGTTGTAAATCACAGCTGAAATCTACTTGTGGATGACGCTGTCTGAAAAAGTCATGACTATATCAAGAATTACAGTACTGACAATTCTAGGGCAAGTTTTATATAATGCATATACATTCCCAGCCTTTTAATCTGCCCTTTGTACTACAAACAAGCTACAGGCACTGAGATAGTCGATAAATATGTCTGACCACAGTAAAGAAGAAGAGCAGGTTAAGTACTTTCAGCATTAACATGGTTACTGTTTGGAATTACAAATACTGGAATGGCACCTTACATCAGAATTAAACAAATGAATATGTTAAAATATGAAGCAATTACTGGGTAGTTAGAGTCACCAATTTTAACCCGTACTGTATAAAATGTAGGCATCAGCTAATGCACATTTGGAACTCACTTTTTATCACTTATAAAGAAAAATAAACTAATCTGTGATCCGTCTGGACACCTTATATTAGCAGACACTGCTTAATATCACAGATGGTCAGTAAAAGGCAACTGCAAAACCTATCAAAACAGAAGTTTATTTACTTTGCATTTTGTACTTTGGGTATGATATTTGAAGCTGAGAGCTGGGTCTTCTGATAGGATCATGTACCTGTATTTCTTTCCTTCCCTGCAGCTGACTATCAGCTGTCACTGGCTCCTTTCCTCATTCACTGGATCTATCATGCTTGCCGTAACCATCATTGGGCTCAACCTGATCCACATCCAGGGATGTTGAAGAGACTGGGGACACTGGCACAGCATCATACTGTTCTCAGGGATAGTGCCTTAACCCCACCCACCCACTCACCACCACAACCATTGTGCTACAGCCTTGCCAGCTCTTTTATCACTGCCCTTGGGAGATACATGAATGCTTCTGTGCATGTATAACTGCCTAAGTAAGTGACTGACTGCTTATGCAGCACAGAGCTTACCAGGCTTGTATGCTGCTTTTATACCCTAGGATGTGCCATCTGATAATGACCAGTCACTCCCTTCTTCCAGCTGCATCCCCTCCAGTGATCATCTTTAGTATAGTAAGGGCTTTATCCCTCTGCACAACAGGGTTGCGACTAGGTACCTGTATTTTCAGACTGTTTTGTATACACATAGTTGTTGTGGATAATAGCCAAATTCTTTGGACTTTTCTCCACTCTGCAAGGTGCCATATAGCATCATTTTTGTGATAAGTATCAGGTTGTGTTGATACTACTATTAAGAAAAAAGTATGAGGTCACTCTCTAAGTAACTTTTTATTTGATGGGGACATACTTGACCAGTAAATAACCAAGCCATCAGTGTAATAGAATGAGGATAAGTCACTCTCTAAGTAACTTTTTATTTGACGGGGACATACTTGACCAGTAAATAACCACACCATCAGTGTAATAGAATGAGGATAAGTCACTCTCTAAGTAACTTTTTATTTGATGGGGAAATACTTCACCAGTAAATAACCACGCCATCAGTGTAATAGAATTAGGATAAGTCACTCCCCCGGATTCACGAATCCTCCATGTAAGACTAAATATGTCTTACTTGGAAAGTGCAGTTGAACGGTACGACATCATCGTGCCATGCACATTCATGAGGGCACGCTGACTCCACTCCAAGTCTAACACGGACCATGCAGGAAGGCAGGGGTGTGTCTGACTGCCAAGCAGTCCAAAGGTCCACGCCCCTACAAGTGTCTGAATTGTGAAATGTCAACACACATGAGCGAGTCTGCTCAAATGTCTACATACCCAACACTACACTCCCTCACATTGTAAACCCACAGTACAGTTATAAAATCTAAAACTTTTAATTTCTTTCTTATAATTCCTGATATAGCTGCCCGTATCTGCGCATGTTTGTGCGGGTGTGCCCATTGCTTAGCTGCAGTTAGCAATTTCGACATTGAAGAGCATAATAAGAAATGTTTATGCAAATTAATCCAAATAGCAATAGCGTAGTGGTAGAGCCTTCGCACAAGAGAAGGAATTCACGGTTCGAGTCCCACCACTCCCCTTTCTATTTTATGTTTTAAATTAGTATATGAAATAATTCCTGACATATATGAATAACATTTTACTAAAAAGCATTGAAATGGCCTATGTATCAGTAAACAAAATGTAGATATATATATATATATATATATATATATATATATATATATATATAAATGTAAGAAGGATCTTGACATATAAATGCCCGTAGCTAAGCAGAGCTTTACCCAGCGCAATATAGTTGCCCATAGTTAAGCAGCATTTTACCCAGTGCAATATAGTTGCTCGTAGTTAAGCAGTGCTTTACCCAGCGCAATATAGTTGCCCGTAGTTAAGCAGCGCTTTACCCAGCGCAATATATGTGCCCATAGCTAAGCAGCGCTTTACCCAGCGCAATAGGTTTGCGCGGAGCTGCGCACCGCGCTAACCAGCACACCATAGGGCAACATGGAGCAATGTAGAGCAAAGTTGCCTAAACACAGCCACACCCCCTAGCCTGTCTGGACAGTAGTAAAATAAAAAACAATGACAATGTTCGAACCTGGGACACTGTGCACCATAATCAAAGTACTGAACCACTAAGCCATGACAGCTTAGGATAAACATCCACTGTTAACATACATATACTTATAAATGGTAGATTAACCATTGCTAAGCAGGTCTGCAGTCAGCCGAGAATTTTCAAAAATGGCCAATCACAAAAAAGTGCGGGGAAATGCGGCATATTTAAGCTCCATAGGCAGGAATACTCGCCATAACTGATTGTAGCTCCCATCTGCAGTTAGAATGGCTGGTGCTGGAGTGGGTACTCGCTTTCGAGCGCAACGCTGGGGCATCAATGAGTCAAAATACATGGTTTGGCTCCTTGTCCACTGTCATGAGCCAAGACTCTTGCAGGGCCAGTTCCAAGGGATGGAGTACAAAGCAGAGGCTTGGAACCAGTTAGCTCATGATTTCACAAGTGCCATAGGCGTCCCTCGGACTGGTGAGCAGGTCCGTCACCACCATGCAGACCTGAATTGATGGAAGCAGGACCTACTGAACCAATGGATACAGGAGGCCCGTGACATGCAAGATACCCCACTACTGAGTAGGTAGCCATGGAATGCAGTATGTAAGACATGCTAATTTAGTCTATATAATGGATAGGTATGTCTCAATATCCCTTCATTTACTTCACAGCTGCAGGTGTCCATGCTGTGAATCAGCAAGCCTATGCAGATAGACTGTTAAGGCTGCACCACCAGGCAGGTTAGTAATTATTCTGCATGTATTGTTATATAAAATATGTGAGAGAGCCTGAAAAAAAGTGTTGCAGCCCAATAATACAATGAAGAGCTTCCTCCTGCACGTAGGTAGATGCACGGCTCCCAGCATGAAACAAACAAGACAAAAAGAATGGAGCCAGCAAATAGTGACTAAAAAAATATATTGTTAAGAAAATATCATTCCAGCAAGTACAAACAGACCAGTTTCGGCTGGTATATTACACAGCCTTCTTCAGTGTATACAAGAAATCTTATACATGCTGTTTAAATAAGCAACACATGAATCCCATAGGCTGAATGCTTATAAATATTCATTGAGACCAGGGTGAAAAAGACCACCCAGTTTGATTATCCACTTTCTTTCTTTACAATTTAAGATGTTATGCCAACCAATTTTGTTTTTACGGTCACCTTGTATTATGTCAATTATAGTGAACATGAATTTCGCTGTTTGGTGAACCAACTGATGTTTATAGAGAGCATTAGTCACCCTTTTATGTTTGATGTTACTATAATGTTCTGAAATACGCAATCTAATACATCTGGAGGTTTGTCCAATGTAGAATGCCCCGCAGCTACATGTGGCCATATAAATGGCCCAATCACTACTACAATTCACAAATATGTTTAAATCAAAAACTTTAGGGCAATTTCTACTAGAAAACTCCTTAGTGGTCAAAATGTATTTACAATTGATGCAGTGACCGCAAGGAAAACATCCACATAAAATATCACCTGACAGAGTTCTCTGTATCTTACTAATATATTTGGTATCACTGCATTTGTAATGATTGAAATAGGATTGGAGCTTTTTGCCATTCCTATAAGAAAACATGCATTTGTCAGGGATAATACCTGCAACATCAGGGTCACATTGCAAGATATTCCAATGTTTTCTGACACTACCCAGTAAACTATTGGTGTTACGACCATACGTAGTGATAAACCTCAATGGTTGAGAGGATTTGTCAGATCCTTCCCTATATTTAAGTAAGTCCGTGCGTTGCATATTATTTACATGACGTTTAGCAACTGCAATGGTGCCGGCATTATAACCCCTTTGTTTGAATCTGTGTGTGAGATCAATTTGGTTTCTGTGGAATGTAGAATGTTCAGAACAGATACGTTTGGCTCTGATGAATTGGGATTTGGGTATGTTCCTAGCTATATGTGGAGCATGGTAGCTGGAGGCATGTAGTAGGGGGTTATATTGTGGGAACTTCCTATACATTTCTGTTTCTAATGTACCATCAGGGAGTTTACGCAATAGTACATCCAAGAATATTATATTGTCGATGTTATGTTGTTCCGTGAAACATAACCCCCATTCATTATTGTTCAAATAACAAACAAACTCAATGAGTCTAGACTCTGTACCTCTCCAGACCAACCATATATCGTCCAGATAATGTCTCCATATATCCATATCTGGAAGAAAACTATTCCTTGTAGAGTTGTAAACCATCTCCACCTCCACATAAGCCATAAACAGGTCAGCATATATGGGGGCAAAAGATGCCCCCATAGCTGTGCCTTTGGTTTGCCAGAAACATATGTCTTTATAATAAAAGACATTACAGGTGAGAACATACCTGGCCATATCCACCAGAAAGGAGTTAAATGTAGAACTATACAAGTTAGAATGATTAAGCCAGTATGCTAATGCCTTAAGACCTGCCTGATGTGGAATGTTGGTATATAATGCGTTCACATCAAGCGTGCACAAGAGCCAATCGGCTTCCAATTGTGAATCTGATATGATTTGCAAAAAGTTTGTGGTGTCTTGTAACCTGGAGCGAATAAAAAGGTAACAAGGGTTTGAGATATTTGGTCAAAAATAATGATAAAGGCTCCGTCAGATAGTTTCTGCCAGAGACTATTGGTCTTCCAGGAGGGTTCTTGATGTCTTTATGAATCTTAGGCAGAAAATAGATATATTGGGCACTGGGATCCTTAATGGTCAGTTGTTGTACTGTATCATAGGAAATGACCCCTCTGTCATTAGCATCCTGTAGAAATCGTTCTATACATTTGATAAATCTACCCATGGGATCCACCCCCATATGTGTATAGTATCTTGCATCAAATAATTGCCTACGGGCTTCCTTATCATAATCTATCCAGTTTAGGACTACTACCGCTCCACCTTTGTCAGCAGATGTTATTACAATTTGTTTGTTCTCCTGAAGTTCCAAGATGGCCCTTTTCTCAGTAGAGGTTATGTTATTATGTTTGAAAACAGTTTCAGAACTGAGGAAATGTATGTCTTTAAGTACACTGTTTTGGAACTGTTGAACAACCGCATGCATAGGCGGAGTGAAATTAGATTTATGATATATAAATTTACCACAATCCACATTGGAACCAGAATCACCAAAAAACATTCTTAGATTTATAGATCTACAAAATTGGATCAAATCTTGTGCAAATATATCTTCAGATATGATAGAGCTAGGTATAAAATGTAAACCTTTATTGAGAACCTGAATATGTACATCAGACAGATCATAGTTAGACAGATTCAGAATGTTATTTTCAATAGGACAATTCAATTCCCTAATGCCATCTCCAATAACCCTTGTATATTGCGCACTTTTCCTGTGCTTGCGCCCCCCCCCGTCTACGTGTGTTCCTAAAGGGACACTTCCAGAACTCCTTTTTGGGGTTGGAGACCCTGTTGCTACCAGGGATTCGTTGTCAGTGCCTGAGGACATATCATCAAAAGATGAAATGCCATCAGGTGTATTTTTACGCAAAATAGACCTTGGTCTTTTTCTCTTCCTAACAGATGTAGGTAAATTGTTGAATCTCACATGTTTGGTCTGGAACAAAAAAGGATTCCCATGGGAATAATCCTCCTGGTCCCTGGTAAATTTTTTCATTTTCCTGGAACATAGTTCAGCATCAAACTTTTTCAAATCTAAACCAACCTTACTTAATTTAGCCTCAAAAGAGGGTTCTTGTTCGTAACTTTTCAATTTGTCAGCCAGGATATTAATCTCTGCTAGCCCCCTATCAATAGCCCTATTGTGAAATTTGTATAATTCAACCACAAAAGACATCGTGGCTTCATGCTGTATTTTAGACCATTGTGTATTCAATTCAGCATCTGCATTAGTAACATGCGGAATAGTCCATATCCTCAATCCCCTGGGGGTAATGTTAGCGGCCTGGTAGGCCTTGAAAAGCTTACTGTGCCATACATTGGCACGTAATGCTCTAAGTTGTCTGTTAAGATCCTCAATTAGTTTATGACTCGATAAATCAGAGCTGGTGTTAACTCCACCATCAGCATTTTCACTGTTCAAAGAGCCCAATCCAAAGGCCCCAAGATCTTCCCTATCGGCCACCAATCCAGAAATAAGATTGGAAAGATCCATAATGATATAAATCCAAAAGCTGAATGCTTATCCAAAAAACTGTCAATAATGGTCAAAATGAAAATACCACGACAGAAAAAATGCTGTAAAGGACAATAGCAGCAATAATACCAATACAAATGATTAGAAAGCTGCGTCCAAACTTGTTCAACAAGAGAACTAGGAAACAGAAAGATGCCAAAGGACTAGAATGGGGAAAAGGTAGCAAAAGAACACCCGGGCTCACAATGAAATATAAAGTGAATCAGTTTGATGCTGAACCACAATTCAAGTAATGAAAATAAAATCCTAAGAATCTATAATTGTATATAAAAAAATTGTAGTAACCAGAGTTCAGAAAGAGAATCCCATAAACACCAAACGGAGTAAACCTGATGGTGATCAGGACCAATATGATAGTTCAAAAATAACTAATAACTCCACTTGGAAAATATTGGTAAAAATATGCTAAATGTGATGAAAGAGATGGAAGAGATACTATTGTAACCACAAAAAAACTACTATATAACAGATATAATAATACCAGGAAAGTAAGGTCCCCACTGAATAGATTTACCATATAATCTGTTCATCAATAGTATAATATAGTATTCAAATACTGAATAATGATTATGCACATAGGCATAAAATGAGGACAAAAAGACAGATTAATGGTATTGTGAAGACTGTAGTGACCTTACCTATATCTGTAATTATAATAAATTTCAGAAACAAAAAGGCTGTAGCAACTCAGTGTACAATAGAACCCTGAATCCTACACAAAATGTACATTAATCATTAGAACAAGATACCTACTTGATAGAAAATATGCAGTAGGAATGTATATTATGGCAGAGATCTATAGAGTATGCAACAATTCAGTTCAGGTCACAAAATGTATCATAAATCACAAACGAAAGTGGTCAAAAGGCCTAACAGTTAGTGCATATCTTCTTCATAATATTAGACCACCAATATATGGTTCCAGCATAAATGTTAGCAACAGCTGCCAATATAATGAAAAGATAATGGTTTAAATCATGAAAAATGCCCATTCAAAGGACCAGCCTAGATATTGAGATATGATGTAAAAAATACAGCCCAACAGTGTAGTGAACAGCATCAATCATGGACCTGCTAATCTACAGATACTGTTTTGATCCTAATATTGTAGCCTCTGATGCATATACACAATATAAACCCCTCATACATAATAGAAAAAGAATTGAAAGTCCAATATACACAAAATAAAAAATAAAAAATAAATGTAATAATAGTCCAAACTTGTGGTGAAATTAAGGCAATGTAACTATGTAATCACACCAAAAAGGTCTTGCATAACCATCTGAATGTGAACAAATTCAACAGTCCGTGTTCCCGTCAGCACCGACCGTAGATTTACACAAAACAAATCCTAGACCTCATCCGTAGATTGGCGTGGTGGAAATACTCCTAACCCTTGCGAACAGAAAAAGGTCCATAGATGAGTATCGTATGACCAAAAAGAAACCACAAGCAAGTAATTGTCTGAAATCCCCGGCCAAAAAACGTGCATAGGGATCCAATATTAATGTATACAGCCGATGAAAACCATAAAATTAGTCCCTGTAGTCCCTTAGAAACATATCCGCTCGAAGCAACCAATTTAGCATAGTACCCGGGCGATAGTAGAAAATGGAAGTAATATCCAGATGTAAAATAGAAACGTATACGCCAATCTATGCGTAAATGTAGAAGTTCAAAATCAAATTGTAAAGCCAAAGAAGGCTGCAAAACATACATACAGTTAGTCCCTTTAGTCCTATGAGTCCCGTTGAAACATCTCCCCTAGTTGCAAACAAGATGGCGTCATGGTAAGGCAATAATACGAACAAGAGGCTGTATCCAATATGATTTAGGAGTGTATACGCCAATCTATACACCCAAGCCAAAGTGGACAAAAACGATGGTCAAACAATGCAAATAGCCAATATACAAAAGTCACCCAAAGGATCCAAAAAATAACCAAATTTCCAATAATACAGCCATAAAATGCCCTGAATAATTCCTCTGCATGTACTGTTGTATAAAATAAGTCAGAGAGCCAGAAAAAGAGTGTAGTAACCCATTAATAAAGGTAAAATAAGTCCGGAATAATATCTCTGCATGCACTGTCATATAAAATGAGTGAGCGAGCCTGAAAAACAGTGTTGTAACCTATTACTAAAGGTATAATATGTCTTGAATAAGTCTTCCGTATGCACTGTAATATCAAATAAAGGAGAGAGCCTGTAGAAAAGTGTGTAATGTAATTAATAAAGGTATAATACTCGGAGTGTGTCTGTGTCACTTACTTTGAAATGTTGTTGTACCCTTGCATTATATAAATAGTACTGTTGTATTAAGTGCTGTCAACCCACAGTTGGGCAGTCCCATATAAAGTGGACGAAGGAAGTGCCAGTAGCTGTGAAGCATAAATACAGTCCTCAACAGTCGGTTAATGGCTGGCATGCATAGGTAAATCTGGCACACGAGTAGCTTGTTAATGTGTTCCCCAGAAATGTGAGTGTGCTACATGAAATGTAGGGTTCTGAAGAAATTTAACTGAAAATATCACGTGAACACACCCAGATATGTAGATATATAAATATAAATAAAATATATAACTATGTAGCAGTAACATCTGCATCTTGGACAGTTAGTATGTCAGATATAGGTCAGGTATATAATGAACTAGCCAAACCCATTATACAACCTAATGCATGTTGCCTAGTGTAATAATACATGTAGGGGATATACACCTGCAGTCAATAGGAATGTAGTGTAGACTAAAAGTACTTATAAGATGTTAATGGAGGCTTTTTTACACCCTACTGTATGTGCATAAACAATGCAATTCCACACCTCAATGGGTATGTCTAATCTCAAAACATTTGTTGGGACATATGTCCTATTGTTCTATAAATATCTGCATTTACTTTGATGCATGTGCCCTGTTCAAACACCACAGTCTTGGTGGCCTGTTGCCACCAATCATCCCTGCATGCTGTTGTAATGTCCACTGTCGTTCAATATATGCATGTGTTAGGCTTGCTGTTCAACTGTTGGAAGCATGCTGTTACAACTAATTTGGAATGCTGTTGTCTATGCTGTAATTAAACACACCTAATCACAGAACATATGGGAAGGCCGGACCCAGCGGACCCACCTGTCCCTCCTCAGCTGGCAATTGCACCTGGCACCAGCAGGTCCGGTGTCCAGCCCAGGCTCCCCTCCTCCATTGGTCCTGTGCCATTTTCGGGTGGAAGCGCTGCAGGGGATGGGGATCATCCCCCCCTTGCAAGCGTGGGCAGAGAAGGGCCACCTGTCACCCTCCAAAGGGTCCGGGTTGTGGTGCGTAGGGAGATCCAGCGTTTAGTCACTGATATCCTATGACAGCTTGAGGCAAGAGTGGTGTGACTCACGGGTGAGCCTGCCCCTCCTACGCAGCCCCCAGCACAGCCACCCTCGGGGCTGTGAAGCTGCAGTGGTGACTGCCCATGGGTGGGGATCTCAGTTCCACTGTTACCATCTGTGGGCTCATGGGCTTGCAATTTCCAAACATCCATCCCCGTCAATTGTGTTCACCCACCCTATGTGTCATACTTTGCCCCTGTATGCATCTTGTTTGTCTTGTCTGTTTACCTCCCCAATCTACCTCCCCAAATATACCTACTTCCTCTACCTCATATTCCACACACACCTGAAAAAAAAAAAGAAAAAAAAGGGCAATCTGTTCCCACAAAAAAATTACGCCCCATACATAGCTGCCCATTTCGCACACATGTCCGCTGGACATGTAAACTGATAATTATAATTGGCAGTACAACATACTTTGTTGTCCTCACCCCTCTCTCAGGGGTGGAAGGTTTCAAATTTCACTCCAAATATCTTACATGTGCACAGCTGTTGCTGGTAAAAACATGGGCAGCTATGGACCTTCCCTACACCCGTCCTGCACATCCCGAGCTGGTTTCCCTACTGTCTTTCCCTCTTTCTGCCCCCTTTTTCACCACTTTCCTATCTCCCCATTTTCTTTTCTTTCAAAGAAATTAGCGCAGGGTTAGCGGGAGTAAGCACTTTTAAGCAGTAGTTAGCGGGTTTGAGCGAGTGTGCGCATGTGTGCGCTTAGCTAAGCATCACTAAGTGTCATGCAAACTCGCGCAAACCAGCTTACAACTGTTTATAAGTGCCTTAGTTACTCTGTATGTCAGGGCTCTTGTTCTGCTCAGCAGCAAAATAAAACACCTCTGTCAGTCTCGAACCCCAGACCTTGGACACACTAGACTGTATGAAGGACCACTAAGCCACAGCAGATATACAACTTGGTGCTGAAATAAATATATCATGAAATACAATGAGTGAATGTAAAGGAAAAATAGGAAGGCCATAACACAAAGCTTGTTCTGTGGATCTTTACCAGCAATTGCTGTGGAATTGCATTACATGCCTGTGATAAGAGAAGAAGCCATTCTAGCAGCAAATAATGTTATAGAGGCACTTTACAACCCTCACACAATATCATAGCAGGACAAACACTGGCATATCTGATTAGGGCAGAGGCCATACTTTCTAACTGTGACTACTTTTCAGGGATGTCCCTGATTGTGAAACATATTTTAGCTGTGTCCCTCTGAATCCCTCTGAAAAGTGCTGACGTTAGTCAGAGAGGTGGGATATTACACAATGAATAATGACAATAATAACAGTAGACACTGCTTGTACTTCATAAAAGGTATACTAATCCATATGCACTGCTTCACTCAAGTCTACACTTAATGGCTCTATTATTTGGAAGGTGCACGTCACTTTTAGCTACCTATCCCTGACTCCATGCAAATATGTATCTGAGTGTTTCATAGGCCTGGCAGAGGCACAAACACACAGGCATATCAGCTTTTCTGCTGTTACACACTCTGCAAATAGCTTTGGGAGGACTTCCACAAGCATACCCTTATGTAGGAGTACAACACAGAAATACCAAAGGATGTAGCCACGTACTGGTAGCAACTGACTGTAACAATGCCATTGTACCAGTGCTGAAAACACCTGTGGGTTGCACCGACAAAGAATAACAGGCTAACATCTGGCTACCATCTGGATAGGTTCACAGTTGGGAACTATGCAGACAGACCACCTGACTTGATAAACTAACAGGAACACAACAATCCTTTGAGTCCAGTTAGATAACACTCACACAATAATACACAATGCTCTCTGTATGTCTGCATCCCCCTCCAAAATTTTAAATATACGTGTGTGTTTATGGTCTACCAAGGATGTAGGTAGGCATACTCAATACTGAAATTGTCCAGTTTTCCTGAGAATCCTGTGCTAATGTCAACAATAAAAAACACAAACCCTGCAGAAGTGAGTACATCAATATGCACAGTATAACAGTTCACAAACAGTTCATGTGCCAAAAGAATACTTCTCAATAACTACTTTTGTATGGCAGTTAATTATATAAGTAGAAAAGAAACTACATACTCACATATATCTTGTGTAAGCATTTGTAGGGGTGAGTTAAACTCTACACTGATAGCTCTGTACTGGAAGTGGCAACAGTCAGGTCTGAGTAAAACATGTACATCACTGTCTACACCTCTAGCTTCAGATATAAGAAGTATACCAACCTTCTGACTTAAACAACAGTGTCCACAGCAAACAAGCATGGGCCCCACTCTGGAAATCTGAAAGGGCTACGCCTACATAACTTAGCAATTTATAGCATTGGGTTGCTATGACAGTGAGTACTGTAATTACCACACAGCAGACTGTATGCATTTACTAAATGCTGGTCACCAATTGGTGCAGAGGGCATCACATGCACATGTGCAGATACCTATAAAATCAGACTGTACTTGCTATCCCCATATGCAATCATTACATTGCACATGTTATAGCATCTGTAAACCTGGAGAGGAGTAAAAAAAAATATTGCTTAATAATACAAAAATTGAATTAAGTAAAACAAATTTACTGAATTACTAACCCAAAATATTAATTAAGTAAAAAAAAACTTAATTAATAACCAAAGAAAATTAAGTAAAACCAAACTTTACTTAATTAATACCAAAAAATAAATAAAAAAATTGTCAAAACATACACAGACGGACCTGAAAGTTGCAAACAGGTATGTAACAGATGTGTGGTTACCGGCAAGTAGTAGATGTTTATGAAGAGTACTGTAAATACTTTGAAACATGCATATGTGGCAGCAGTAGGTATGTATGCACTGATGCCATGCATGACTACTGCCATGGACAAATTAGTATGTAGCTGTGTGCAGTGGGACATAACTGTGACATATGTAGCTCAGGATTAAATGTCAAACATTTGATCATGTCATCTATGTTCTGTACAGTACTGTGTATAATGGCTGTTTGGGGGAGTAGTGCAAACAGCTATATAAACCTGGATGTGACAGAGTAACACATGCATGATAGTCATATAATGTGTAGCTTAGCATTAGCAACTGCTGTACCAGGCTAGTATAGTAATGTAGCATTAGCAGCTATAAATACTCCATGTAATATTACTGTTATGCACACATGTGACAACTGTTCATGTTGCAGCAAGGCCCAACAGGTCATCCGTGAGGTCTACGGACTTACAACAGTGTGGACCTTGTGTGTGTATGGCACACACATATGGAGATATTTATGTGTCAAATATATTAACATCTTAACATGTGCATAGAGCAAGGTACATACTGCAACTGTTTGTGAAGGGTGGACATGTATATGTTGGTGAAGGTTGTTATGTGCATATTTTTATGTAGGTTGTAGTGTGTGGCAAATAAAACAGCATACAGTGCTGGTATATGACATGTGGTGTTTAAATGCTGTGGGTATGATTTGTTAGGTTTTTAGTCTTCCAGACAGGGAGTCCTGCTAAAGATACATGGGCTGAGAATACCTTCAATGCATTCTGCACAAGACTGTGCAAAATTATTACATAACTGTATCCCTCTCAACCTTTGCATAATTGATATTCCCACCATGAAAGGTGGACTGTATATGTGCCTATATGTAAATCTATATGTACACCAATGGATGTTTATATGTACGCTCAAGCTCAGTGTTGTAAATGTATTGCCATCCCTTTTGTTAAAAACCCTGTACCCATGAACTACCACATAGGTGGTAATCTACTCAACACCAAAAGTGTGATAAGAGACCATGGGACACAGGTGGACAGTAGTGTCCCTTTTGATAATCACAATGCCACACTAGTCATGTAAACTGTGTATGGTCCACATGTCATCAGAAAAGGTGTGTCATCCATGCAAAAAGAGGTCAGTGTTTCACTCTACTCATCAGTCATAGAACCCATCATAGAGTACAATGGCCCTTTTGGTATGTACCTCAGAAGCCATCTACAGCAACTGTAGACGCCAGGCACATACCTCACAAAGAGTATTACCACACTCAAACAGATGTCCTATGCAGACTGTCTTACAAAACCACAGCTACACTGTGCTGCATACCGCCTACCCAGAGGCAACCTCTGCCTAACATACAAAGCTATGCCAAACCCACAGGTGCTGGACATGCTCCATGTAAACAGATCAAAATCCCTACAAGCTACACACTGTACTGATCTAAACCTTGTAATGTCAAAAAGCAGAACATGCTGGAGTGGTACATTCTCATCTCAGACACATACCATACTCTGGAACTACCTACCTATCAACAGCAAAGAAAGGTCCTCATTAGCAGTCGTCATGAATAATCATGATGAATGGATGTGAGATAGGAAATACAACCCGGGAATCACCTCTGTGGCTCTGCATGACAGGGGCACATGAACTTAAATTACATGGGTGTTGAAGGGCAGGCTACCATATGGCTAGGCTTCTATAGGCCCTACGGCTAATAACCTATTAGCTACCTAGGACCCGATACACACACGCATGTACATGTTCCATTAATTGCTATGTGAGGTTGACTGAGTGTGATGGTGAATGTGTAGGTGAATGTGTCAACGTTGTATATATGTGTGATAGCCTAGTGGGAAACTGTTTATATCATGGTATGTAGTGTTCTAGCTCTGATCCCTGCAAAAGATATGTATGCTATTGCTAGGCAGGAAAAGCAGTATGGCATATGGTGTGACGTAGTCCCATGGTGTTGACTGGAGTGTGCCATTGTAGGCTAATGCAGTACATGTATGCTTATTGATTGTTAACACTAGTGAATACAAATCCCGTATAAACTGTAGTACTACCTGAAGCTGTAGGCCTAAACAGCGCAGTATGGTGTATATCCACATTGCTTGGAAACACTGTTTTGTCTGTTACCTGTAGTCCTCACACATTACATACCTCAGGCATCAGGTTTTGTAAGTGCTGACACACAGTACTGTATGGTACACAGGTAAAGCTCATCTGGGTTGCCATACCTTTGTGTCTTGTAGGTATGTCTGATGTGTGTGTGGGTATGCCTGTAACATGGCCTCATTCGTATGTGTGTTACAGGATATCAGTGCATATCTAGCAACATGTATAGTGTAGTACAGCAGTATGCCACCTATATTGATGAATGTGCACATATGTTACTTAGGGGTTTGCTATCAACAAGTAGTGTGGTGTACTGGTAGTACTGTAACTGTACTTCACAATCATTTCAATGGATGACATATTTCTGTATGCATTAGCTTCATATATACCTCCTGTGGCTTGGTGGTGCATTGTGTCACATACAGTGTGCCATGTACTGTTGTATAGTCTTACATACTGGTTTCACTTTGTTGCTGTGCAGAACATGGTTTAATATATAGAACGTGCCAGGCACTGTCAAGCAGTTGTGGGCTGAGCACTGATATGTGGTATTAAAAGTGTGTATCTACTGACAGCCAATAGGTTGTTATATATGGCATTTCATTGATGTCTGTACTTTAGAATGTTAAGTGTGCCACATGACTTGCTCACAATTATTGTTTTATTGTCTTCCAGGGACATGTCTCACCATTGCAACCCTGCTTATTCCCCTGAAGAGGAGGAAATCATAATATCCACCCTAGTACAACATTACACCCTGCTGTTCTCCAGAACCAGCCAGGACCAGCATGAGCGCACTGCACTGTGGCAAGATGTTGTCCGTCGGGTTAATGACGTAGGCATGCAATAACCAGACTTATGAGCAGGTATGCCATCACTGCAGTGATTTAATTAGACATGTCCGGCAGCATGCCTCCGATGTCCACAGACAACAGCTTGTCACAGGTGGTGGTGCAGCATTACATCCACCCCTCACCAGAGTGGAAGAGCTGCTGCTCAGTGTGGTGGCTCCTGGCCAACCACTACAACAGACATGTGTCATCATGGAGGCCGGATTCACCCAGCAAGTTGACTCGGAGCGTGCAGGTAACATGGCATATCTGTAGACTACTGTTAGCTCGATTGTTAAATCATGCATATGTCAGATGTGTACTGTGTATTTAGAAGATATGGAGCCTGGTGTTGTGCAATACCGATAATTTGGAACATAATCTGTATGCCTGTGACTGTCAACCATTGTACTACTGTAAAATTGCAAACTCACAGCAGCAATGCCATAGTTGTTGACACTGACAAACTGTCTCATATCCTTGTAGGTCCCTCAGGTGTGACAGCAAGACAGCAGACCCATGCTGGTGAGTGTTCTACATTTAATATAGCAAATAACATGCGCATGTCATAGGTGAGTTCTAGGCCATATACACATGTAAAATACCTACACATAATGCATGCTCTGCATGTTTTCTGTGGGACATGCACATCCCAGTAACATGAGTAGCTGCCTCAAACACATGCAATACACAGAGCATCCCAAACAATTGTAGTACACTGTAGTGGACATTGTATAGGCAGAGTCAATACACATGCACACAACATACACCACTTTGTCATACACAGTACGTGTTAATATGATACACGTGGCGTATTTAGACACCTGCTGTAATATCAGACTCCAGTATCCCAAATGTCATCCACACAGCACACATACTATACCTGAGGGGTAGAGGCTTATCATGGGGTGGTGCAACACTCTTCAACACACAACACATTCATGTTAGGCAATGCTCCCTATTGAACACCTTACATACCCATGTAACAACTGCCTGTGAAATGGTTAATGTAGCCACAGTGCTGCAGTTCAGGTACAGCAAGATAGTTGCCAGTGTGGCACACATTAGTGGCCTTGAGTGACCACATGTTGCTGCCTGATGATGGCTCATGTTACTACACTACATCCAGTTACAGTAACTAAGTACTAGACATATCATTCACTGATATAGACCTGACAGTTGTGTGCATCCAGCCATGGTATGTATACCTGTGAGTGATGGTGCACAGGACATTGAAAAGCATTTAATACTTGCACAGCAATGTTGTGTCCATCTACACATAGTGTTCCAGGGTGAGGCCCATCATTGAACAACACACATGCATCAAAGACATGTATACTGTTATTAACAAGGACTCTCTACACTCACACTGCATGCTGTTGAGCAACACACATCCTGCATGCTGACACGTGTGATAGGACTCTTTGGCTTGTGATACTGTGCTCCACCATCAGCTACTAATGAGTATGTTCTGGATTGCTGTTGGTGTGTGATTGTGTGTGTGTGTGTCTATTTTAGTGAGTAGTGTATTTGTGTTCATGTGTTCATGTGTGCATGTGTGCGTGTGTTCATGTGTGCATGTGTGCCTGTGTTCATGTGTGCATGTGTGCATGTGTGCATGTGTTCATGTGTGCATGTGTGCATGTGTGCATGTGTTCATGTGTTCATGTGTGCATGTGTGCATGTGTGCTAACATCATGTACAGATTGTAAAGTTTGTTTCCTGTCTTCCTCTCACAGGTGCTGAGGTTGTGTTGGTTGAGTGCAGCAGGGAACCTGAAGACACTGCCATAAATAGTGGAAATGATGATACATGTGTTGTGGCACAGGCAGGTTTGACAGGGTCTGTCGTTGGGCCGCCAATCAACAGTACACAGCTTTCTACCCCATCTATGCGCACATTCATTCTGCCAATACATCCCTCATCACCAATGGCCTTAGCTGAGGGACAGCATACAGTAGGCTTTGACCAGGATAGTGTGGTATCCATGGCACATGCATCCCCTCACAGCAGCCATACCCAGATTCCTGGAATGGTACAACATAGGCAGATGTCCAGGGGTTCTCGTAGGAGCACCGCTGGTCATAATGCCCCTGGCAGACATGCCCCCACAGGTCTTACAACCTCAGGTATGTTCCAGGCTGTAATGCAGGCACAGGCACATATGGAACGGTACACCAGACAGGGACTAAGGGTGCAGAAGGCCCATAACACCACTATCAATGACAGTATCCGTGACCTTGCTGGTGCCATCCATAATTACACTGAGGTCATTGATAGACATTGGGGGGAGACATTAGATGTCCTCCACAATGTCATGTCCATGTGTCAGGACAGTGCAGAACGGCTGAGACATCAACATGGACGTATGCCAGCAACATCATCTGCTGGCAGTTGTCGCGGACAACACACAAGTCACAGCCACTCCCGTAGTGGCAGTACCAGCCCTAGCAATGTTGGGGCTGGGCTGTCAATAGACCGTCATAGAAGACCACATGCATGTGGCTCTGGCCAGTCCCAGCAGGGACATGGGTCCAGTCGACATCCCTCTGCCTCTGATGATAGTACCCAGTCTGGCTTAGTACCCGATACTGTCCGTGGCACCCCTACCAGGCACAGGTACTGTGTCCGTGTCCAGATACGGTGATCTGTACAGCCTGGCAGGTACAGTCTGTGGCTGTCCCACAACCTCCCATATATGGCAGCCACATGGTGGAACTGTGTGCATGCAGACACACACACATAAACCAAACACCTAGGGTTAACACATATACACACACATTACATCAACATTGACCCCATGCTGTACTGTTGTCCCTCACACAGACATATATACACACACACACACACACACACACACACACACACACACGTACATGTCGATTGGATGGGTCAATGTCGGGCTCTGGCAAACCAACACACCCTGTGCATATGAAGAAACTGTGCCACCTCCTGTCATCTGTAACATTGATGCAGGAACAGGCTAACATGGTGCTGATGCACAGGGGGACTTTATAGCAGTGTAGCAATGTTAGCATGTTGTCAACAGTAAAGTGTAATGATATCCTTGTAGGTATATCTGAGCAGGCATGATGCATTAAAGCTATGATTATCAATGTAGTATTGTTTACACCAGTGTTAATTCCAAAAATGTATTATCCGCCCATGTGCCACTTGGCTGATGTGTGTAGTTTTGGCAGCATGTGTTGGTGAGTGGACAGTACGTGTGTGATGTATGCAGTACAGATTTGCAGGTGTACATTTGTGAACATGGTGAAGGTGCACTGTCTGCATGTTCGTGCATAGTGGACGCATGGGAAGGGTGACATGCCCTGTATTACACAGTGTTAACACTTCATACTTTCTATTGGTGGCCAGTATGCATTTTACTACACATATGTTTTAACTTGGGTACACATGTGTGTATGACATGGTTTGACACTATGCTGTGGGTGATACTGTTACTATCTGTCATTGGTTTGCATTCTGGTAGTAGACACAACCTCAACAGCCTGACTATAACCAATTGTTAGATGTTGTCTTGACAACTGACACAGAGATGTAGGAAACTCAGTAGCATTTGGATCCTTCCGGTACTATAATAACCAGTGGTATTGACCGCCACTCATTCCTGGGACTACTCCTGTTTGGCATATAGCCCTCTTAGGTACAAGCAAACACACTAGGGATATGTCCATTCACATCTGGAAATGCATACAGTGGCCTACAATGCATTCTCTGGATGAGACACTTATCCTCCACAAGGGTATCATACAGACAGATACCTGTTGTCCAACCCATGCTGTAAAGCTATAAGCCAACTATAGCATAGTCATCCACATTTACTAAACACAGTATCCCAACAGTACCACATAGGTAATAGCCCCCAACATGTAGAACGGTTACCGATGTGTACATACAGCCAAGTGTTATGTCGTCTGTACTTTGGTATTCACATTTCCAAAGGTATTCTGAAGTCCCTCGGTGTATCACATAAGCAATAAGGGGTCTGTATGCATATCCACAACGTTGTTGTACACCTATAATGAATGTCCATTATTGACAGACTTTGTTGTGTTTGAACATGTCTGACATATACTCCAGGCATGAACCGTCACTCACAATATTCTATAGAAACTGTCATGGGTGTGTGTGACACAGATGACCTAGGCCACAGATCACTACAGTGGCTGGCCTTGTCACAGGCATACATATGTGACCTAAGGTCTGAGAAGCAGCAGCACAATCTGTCAAAGGTAACAGATGCATTAATGTAGAAACCAGGCTTCACACATATGAACTAATTGAGGTCACATGTACATATATGTATTTGCCACACAGATACCTGAAGTGTGCAATGCACATACTGTTGTTATACTGATATGTCATACATTAGTAAAAGCGGAACCCACAACACATTGACCAGCAGTGTCAAAAACACACACTCAGCAATGGCAGAATTCAAAACCCTCCCTAACTATGTTAGGATACTAGAGAAATACGCATTAACATGATGCGCTATATGCTTTACTGGGAGTTTTTATTTCCACTGCTATATTTGTAGGATACTGACATCATCAGACTTGCCAAAAAGGAATATACCACTTTTAAGGTGTTTTCCTAGTCTATACCCCTCTCACACACACACTCAGCAATTGCAGGATTCAACCCCCTCCTTAACTATATTATGATATTAGAGAGATACACATTAACACGACGCGCTATATGCTTTACTGGGAGTTTTTATTTCCACTGCCATATTTGTAGGATGCTAACATCATCAGACTTGCCAAAGAGGAATATCCCACTTTTAAGGTGTTTTCCTAGTCTCCAAAATGGGCACTCTTCTCAAAAGAAATCACACCCCTCATACATACACACACTCAGTAATTGCAAGATTCAAACTTCTACCTTATAATGTTATGAGACTAGAGAGATACACATTAACACGACACGCTATATGCTTTACTGGGAGTTTTCATTTCCACTGCTATATTTGTAGGATGCTGACATCATCAGACTTGCCAAAAAGGAATATACCACTTTTAAGGTGTTTTCCTAGTCTATACCCCTCTCACACACACACTCAGCAATTGCAGGATTCAACCCCCTCCTTAACTATATTATGATATTAGAGAGATACACATTAACACAACGCGCTATATGCTTTACTGGGAGTTTTTATTTCCACTGCCATATTTGTAGGATGCTAACATCATCAGACTTGCCAAAGAGGAATATCCCACTTTTAAGGTGTTTTCCTAGTCTCCAAAAAGGGCACTCTTCTCAAAGGAAATCACACAAAAGCATACCCCCCCCCACACACACACAGCAATTGCAGGATTCAAATCCCTATCTAACTATGTTATGATACTAGAGAAATACGCATTAACACGACACACTATATGCTTTACTGGGTGTTTTCATTTCTCCTGCTATATTTGTAGGATGCTGACATCATCAGACTAGACATGGTAATGTGTGTGCACTTTGTTTTATGCAATCCCAGGACTGAGTCATGGGGGACAGCAGGTGTTACCAGCTTGAACAGTACTCCACAATTCTTACCTTGTGTGATCTATCTGTGGCCCAGTTGCCAATCCATCAGATGACAATACATATTTATGCACAGGTTGTTGATTTTGTAGATACGACATGTGTCTGGGATGTTGGAAAAGGGCTATTCAAAGTCTATGTGGGACGTGTGTAGCTCATTTCATTGATGTATGTCCTGGTTGGCTGCCTTGCAAACTGTCTAGCAGGTTTGGGAACCATAATCTGCCCATGACCAAACCAAAGTTGGCAGGGTTGTGTGTTTGTAGGCTTCCAATAGCTCTGTTTATGAATTAAATCATGATGGACTCCATGGCCTTGCAGATCAGACTTCATAGGCTTATAAGACTATAGTTCCCATGGTCTGTTGTGCACCAACACTTGTGTAGTGTGCCACATGTTGCTGTAACCCATTCAACAGTTTTATATCCTGTAGAGAGGGTGAGGCTCAACAGACTGTTCAGGTGCAGGGTCTGTTTGTTCTGCAGTTCACTTATGACACATATAGGGAAACAATGTAATCCAATTGATGCCATGTTTTCAGCTTTGGAAGGAGCTATTTACCCATTCTACATGTGATATCTCCTGGTATGATGATAGGGCCTTTTGTCAGTGGGAGGTGGGTATGCATGTATGGGCCTGTCTGACAGGATGTTGGCATTGTCAGTAATTTACAGTTGGCCCTGACTCAGGACATATATGAGTGTACATTGCTATTTATGACATAACTGAAGGAAGTGTCATGGTTCTGTATGGACTCCTTTGCAGATAATCTTTCCATAACCTGGAATGGATAATGTTTGGAGTGCACATTGTTTATTGATGATACTGATTTCAGTTTTTTTATCTTCTTTGCTTTTCCACTTTCTGTGAACAACCTAAGTATTTGTAGTACATATTTGATTATGACAGGGTTCCAATATATTATATATGTGTCTGTTGTCATATAACTGTGTGCACAAGGCAGGATTGGTGAATATTGAGAGGTTCCTGGGTTAACACATGCAAGTGCCAGATATGTGTGGTCCACTGCTGTACTCAGACATGGCTTAAGTGTGTGAGCATGCCCAGTTTGGCCTTTCAGTATGTTGCCTGACATCTCCCTCATTTATTCGTGTGTGAGCATGCCCAGTGTGACCTTTCACTATGTTGCTGTCTGAAGTCCACTACGTTTGTTGACATGTGTGAACACACCCAATATTAACATTTATATTATATGTGTGTTGAAAATCAAGTTGTATTTTTACTGCAGGGCTCACCTTTGTGTCATAACTCTACACGGATTATGCTGTGCCTGCAGGGTTTCCATGAGACACTTTGCATAGACTTAACAACATTTCTTCATAGAAGCTGACCAGTGAAATGCTGTCATGATTTAGTGGTTCAGTACTGTGACTATAGTGCACAGTATCCTGGGTTCGAGAACTGTCACTGCTTTATATTTTCATACTGGGCAGACCAGACTGCTTAAGGACCAGTAAAGCAAATATGAGCATGTTTGCCTGCTTTTGCTCAACTATGCCCAACTTTGACTGAACTTGCCCAACATTGCTCAGCATTAACCAACATTGTTGAACGTTGCCCAATATTGCTCAACATTGCCCAAAGTTGTGCTACTTAGTGTGTGCAATTTTTTTTACATATACTAAATAGTGGTAAAAGCTGTTTAGCACTCCTTTATATTGCTTAAAACATGACAATCATGCCTCAGGTGGTGCTCAGGGCTGCCTATGTCGAATGCACATAGTACACTCTCTACACATGTTTGAAAACAGGTAGTGTCAAGTTAGGCATCCCTTTTACTATATGTGCGAGTCAGAGAGAGGTATCATTTCCAGGGTTCCTACTGAGTCAGTGTATGTACTATGTGTTGCCTCTTTGCCAAGGCCAAAGCATACTGGGCACACCTCCTTCTGCCTACTGGGGCAGGCTCAGTTCGTTCCTCCTCCGAGTCATGCTCTGCCTGTGATGGTCTTGGTAATGGTGGGGGGCTGTTTGGCCTGGCCCTATGCTGCTCCTGCTACAGCTGTTTTCGCAGGATCCTATTATGTAGCATAGCACATACCATGACTATTTGGGTACATGTAGTTTGTGAGTACTGCAAGGCTCCACCAGATGTGTCCAGGCACCGGAACCATGACTTGAGCAGCCCAAACACACGCTCGATTACATTTCATGTTTGTGCGTGTGCCTCATTATGGCGTTCCTGTTCAGGTGTGTTTGCATTTCTGATGGGTGTCATCAGCCATGGCTCCAGTGCATATCCAGCATCCCCCACTAGGTGACCACGAGGGATGTCCCCATTGGCAAATGTCTGGTACAGCTGTGTCAGATGCCAGATATGGGAATCATGGTAGCTTCCAGGGCAGCCAGCACACACATTCATTATTATGCCCTGGGCATCACACACGACTTGGCAGTTGATGCAGGGGAAGCCCTTGTGGTTAAAGTAGGCCCTACCCCGCTCACCAGCTGGCACTCTGATGCATATGTGCGTGCAGTCTATTGCACCCACTACCTCAGGGTATTCTGTTATTTGCTGGAAAAGACTCATATTGCTGGCCAATACCTCATGGGAATTGGGGAAATATACATGATCACTGACATGTGTTGACATGGCATTCAGGAACTGGTGCAGTACCCTGGATGCTGATGCCTGTGAAATCCCCATCATATCACCAGCTGGTCTCTGGAAGGTACCTGTTGCTAGTATTCTTAGGCCAACACATACCTTGGTTTCCACTGGGATGGGGTCCCCTCTGTTGGTTCTGTGTGTGAGGCGTGGCCTGCACAGCTCAACAATTTGCTGCATGAGGTCTCTGTCCACTCTATAGCGCTCCACTATCTCCAGCTCATGTAGCCCCTGGTAGGTTACCCTGGGCCTGTACACTCTTCTCCGTCTCCTCACTGTGGGTTGCTCAGCAGCATTCACATTGTCACCACCCTCAGCATGTTGCATATGTCACCTTATAACAGCAATGGCAGCCCCTAACATTTCTTTGTCTCAGTAAAGCTTTTTAAGTTTTCATTTCTCTTAGTTTTCTGCAGTGTTGCAGTGTCTCTGAGGAAAACATAGTGGAAAGTTGTTTGCAGGGTTTTAAGTGCTGGGCTGGGCTAGTGTACTGCCTGTGTAATTGCCTGATTTTGATTGTTTTCACCTGCTATCTCTGCTAGTTCTCCTTGGTTAACTTCCTACTATTTGTTGTGCTTCCTTTTCCCTTTCTGTTTCCACAGCGTCACGCAAACAAGCGCAAACACGTGCACACCAGCTCACACGTGTGCACACATGCTTACATAGCCTAACACTTGCTGACTCCTGCTTGAACTTGCGCACACAGGCGCAAATGCACTAACATAGATTTCAACAACCTTACACATGCTTACTCCGGCTTAAACGCACCCACACAGGCGTACATGCACGCACACAGTCTTACTCGGATTTACAGGTGCACACCCGTGCACAAACACGTTGCAGGCACTTCTACAAGAAACTTTAGTGTTATCCACAGCATACACCTTCAATTTCTTGGCTTTAGCTAGGATACCTGTTGACACGCCTCTTCCAGTGATGAGTAACTGACAGCAAACACATGCCACTCTGCTACAATGAGCTTAAATTCTTTCATACATGCCCCCCTCATGATGTCACCTAACTTCTACTCTGATACTCCCCTTATCCTTCTCTTACACTCCACGGACTTTGCTCATATGCCATGTAAAATTGCGATTCACTATCCTTACCCTCATTTGCAAAGGATTGCCTACTAATGCTTGGTTACATCTCTTAGACTGAGCTTCCCCCCTTAGCAACCTCTACTCAGTAGCCATGTTGTCTTCAGCCTGCCATTCACTTGCATGGCAGTTGAATATTTACAATAAAATCCCTATTTGTGGCTTTTATTTATTTTTTTCATGGTTTTTAGAGTGCAGCACTTTTGAGCGGCGCTGCACTATGCTTAAACTTCGGAGAGCGAGGTAAAAAAAATATATATCTTTTTTTATTTTGCAATGGGAAGAATTGCCAGTGGCCATATATTTGGCCATTGGCATGCTTCCTTAACTGGATGCATCCATTATTTTGAGCTGTCACGGCTCTGTTTTGCTATTTGCAGAACGGTACTCAGTTGACAACGGAGTACCTCATTTGCGTAGCTTTCAGCAGCAAATGAGGTCATTTGCCTAACCTAACCCTGTCCATGTAAGAGTCATTTTAGGAGCTCTCTTGCACGCCCCTGCCTGCTGTTCCTGGAACGCTCGGCAGATATGTTGGTTGCATGGAGTCTTATTCTACTCTTGGACTCTGTGCAAGCCTTCGTGAATCCGGCCCACTCTCTAAGTAACTTTTTATTTGATGGGGACATACTTGACCAGTAAATAACCATGCCATCAGTGTAATAGAATGAGGATAAGTCACTCTCTAAGTAACCTTTTATTTGATGGGGACATACTTGACCAGTAAATAACCACGCCATCAGTGTAATAGAATGAGGATAAGTCGCTCTCTAAGTAACTTTTTATTTGATGGGGACATACTTGACCAGTAAATAACCATCCCATCAGTGTAATAGAATGAGGATAAGTCACTCTCTAAGTAACTTTTTATTTGATGGGGACATACTTGACCAGTAAATAACCATGCCATCAGTGTAATAGAATGAGGATAAGTCATTCTCTAAGTAACTTTTTATTTGATGGGGACATACTTGACCAGTAAATAACCATGCCATCAGTGTAATAGAATGAGGATAAGTCACTCTCTAAATAACTTTTTATTTGATGGGGACATACTTGACCAGTAAATAACCACGCCATCAGTGTAATAGAATGAGGATAAGTCACTCTCTAAGTAACTTTTTATTTGATGGGGACATACTTGACCAGTAAATAACCATGCCATCAGTGTAATAGAATGAGGATAAGTCACTCTCTAAGTAACTTTTTATTTGATGGGGACATACTTGACCAGTAAATAACCACGCCATCAGTGTAATAGAATGAGGATAAGTCACTCTCTAACTAACTTTTTATTTGATGGGGACATACTTGACCAGTAAATAGCCACGCCATCAGTGTAATAGAATGAGGATAAGTCACTCTCTAAGTAACTTTTTATTTGATGGGGACATACTTGACCAGTAAATAACCACGCCATCAGTGTAATAGAATTAGGATAAGTCACTCTCTAAGTAACTTTTTATTTGATGGGGACATACTTGACCAGTAAATAACCATGCCATCAGTGTAACAGAATGAGGATAAGTCACTCTCTAAGTAACTTTTTATTTGACGGGGACATACTTGACCAGTAAATAACCACGCCATCAGTGTAATAGAATGAGGATAAGGAGGTGAGATCAGCAAGCAGTTTATTAATGAATAAGGAGAGAAGTGGAAAAATAACTGAATCTTCAAACATGATGCCTCAAGTTAAATCAACTATATTTAGCATTGTTAGAGGATACGAATATTTCAGTGCAAGTAGTCATGCTTTAGCCATCCTGGATACCGCTGGGAAGAAGGCCAATAATAAAGCTTCCCAAATAATGTTCACTAGTAGGGCCAGAAAGCAGAAAGTGTGTAGCATAACTTTGTTACAGAGAATACAACTGAAGCAGAAGCAGTTTTATCACAGATGTGCTAAGAATTTATCATTATTAAAGGAAATGCAAAGCATTAGGTTATCAGTGAATCAGAATTACGACAAAAGACACCGATCTAAATAAGTATAACAGCTCATCACCAAAACCCAAGATTGTATTTGGTTCAGTGAGATGATATACAGGTTTACTGAAGAAATCAGATATTCTTCTGAAAATTTCCAAGCAAGTGCTCATGCCCAAATATCAGGTGGATTGATGCAATCAGGAGTTACCAGAAACTGTCAAGTATGCATTCATCAGTGGAACAGTGATCAATTACCATGACTTATGCTTATACAGGAGCAAATGTAGAACCTACCAGTGAACTATCTAGTGAAATATTACCAGCTACCTTCCATGATGGTGCTGAATGTGGTGAGTCACACTTCCATGTGTGTGGTTATAATG
>NC_056739.1:480803637-480873637 GCF_019279795.1 Protopterus annectens
GACATTGGGCCGGATTCATGAAGGCTTGCATGGAGTCTAAGAGTAGAGTAAGACTCCATGCAGCCAACATGTCTGCCGAGCGATCCAGGAACAGCCGGCAGGGGCGTGCAAGAGAGCTCCTAAAACGACTCTTACACGGACAGGGTTAGGTTATGCAAATTACCTCATTTGCTGCTGAAAGCTATGCAAATGAGGTCAATTTGTGATCCAGGAAACCCTAACCTGTCCGAGTAAGAGTAGTGTTATTTGCAGAAATGTACTCCGTTGTCAACTGAGTACCATTCTGCAAATAGCAAAACAGAGCAGTGACAGCTCAAAATAAAGGATGCATCCAGTTGAGGAAGCATGCCAATGGCCAAATATATGGCCATTGGCAATTCTTCCCATTGCAAAATAAAAAAAAAAATTTTTTTTTTACCTCGATCTCCGAAGTTTAAGCGTAGCGCAGCGTCGAGCAAAAGTGCTGCGCTCTAAAAATCATGAAAAAAAATAAAGGCCACAAATAGGGATTCTATTCAAAATATTCAACTGCCATGCAAGTGAATGGCAGGCTGAAGACAACATGGCTACTGAGTAGAGGTTGCTAAGGGGGGAAGCTCAGTCTAAGAGATGTAACCAAGCATTAGTAGGCAATCCTATGCAAATGAGGGTAAGGATAGTGAATCGCAATTTTACATGGCATATGAGCAAAGTCCGTGGAGTGTAAGAGTAGGATAAGTGGAGTATCAGAGTAGAAGATAGGTGACATCATGAGGGGGGGTATGTATGAAAGAATGTAAGCTCATTGGAGCAGAGTGACATGTGTTTGCTGTCAGTTACCCATCACTGGAAGAGGCGTGTCAACAGGTATCCTAGCTAAAGCCAAGAAATTGAAGGTGTATGCCGTGGATAGCACTAAAGTTTCTTGTAGAAGTGCCTGCAACATGTTTGCGCGTGGGTGAGCGCCTGTAAAACCAAGTAAGACTGTGTGCGTGCGTGTGCGCCTGTGTGCGCGTGTTTAAGCCGGAGTAAGCATGTGTAAGGTAGTTGAAATCTGTGTAAGAGCGTTTGCACCTGTGTGCGTGCGTTCAAGCAGGAGTCAGCAAGTGTTAGGACGTGTAAGCATGTGTGCGCGCGTGTGAGCTGGTGTGCACGTGTTTGCGCTTGCTTCCGTGGCGCTGCCCCCTGTGGAAACAGAAAGGGAAAAGGAAGCACAACAAATAGTAGGAAGTTAACCAAGGAGAACTAGCAGAGATAGCAGGTGAAAACAATCAGAATCAGCCAATTACACAGGTAGTACACTAGCCCAGCCCAGCCCAGCACTTAAAACTCTGCAAACAACTTTCCACTATGTTTTTCTCAGAGACACTGCAACACTGCAGTAAGCTAAGAGAAATGAAAACTTAAAAAGCTTTACTGAGACAAAGAAATGTTAGGGGCTGCCATTGCTGTTATAAGGCGACATATGCAACATGCTGAGTATGGTGACAATGCGAATGCTGCTCAGCAACCTACAGTGAGGAGATGGAGAAGAGTGTACAGGCCCAGGGTAACCTACCAGGGGCTACATGAGCTGGAGATAGTGGAGCGCTATAGAGTGGACAGAGACCTCATGCAGCAAATTGTTGAGCTGTGCAGGCCACGCCTCACACACAGAACCAACAGAGGGGAACTCATCCCAGTGGAAACCAAGGTATGTGTTGGCCTAAGAATATTAGCAACAGGTACCTTCCAGAGACCAACTGGTGATATGATGGGGATTTCACAGGCATCAGCATCCAGGGTACTAAACCAGTTCCTGAATGCCATGTCAGCACATGTCGGTGATCATGTATATTTCCCCAATTCCCATGAGGTATTGGCCTGCAATATGCGTCTTTTCCAGCAAATAGCGGAATACCCTGAGGTAGTGGGTGCAATAGACTGCATGCACATATGCATCACAGCACCAGCTGGTGAGCGGGGTAGGACCTACTTTAACCGCAAGGGTTTCCCCTCCATCAACTGCCAGGTCGTGTGTGATGCCCAGTGCATAATAATGAATCTGTGTGCTGGCTGCCCTGGAAGCTACCATGATTCCCATATCTGGCATCTGACACAGCTGTACCAGACGTTTCCCAGTGGGGACATCCCTCATGGTCACCTAGTGGGGGATGCTGGATATGCACTGGAGCTGTGGCTGATGACACCCATCAGAAATGCACACACACCTGAACAGGAACGCCATAATGAGGCACACTCACAAACACGAAATGTAATCGAGCGTGTGTTTGGGCTGCTCAAGTCATGGTTCCGGTGCCTGGACACATCTGGTGGAGCCTTGCAGTACTCACCAACTACATGTACCCAAATAGTCATGGTATGTGCTATGCTACATAATATGATCCTGCGAAAACAGCTGCAGCAGGAGCAGCATAGGGCTGGGCCAAACAGCCCCCCACCATTGCCAAGGCCATCACAGGCAGAGCGTGACTCAGAGGAGGAACAACCTGAGCCTGCCCCAGTAGGCAGAAGGAGGCATGCCCAGTATGCTTTGGTCTTGGCAAAGAGGTAACACATAGCATATACACTGGCTCAGTAGGAACGCTGGAAATGATACCTCTCTCTGACTCGCACATATAGTAAAAGGGATGCCTAACTTGACACTACCTGTTTTCAAACATGTATAGAGAGTGTACTATGTGCATCCGACATAGGCAGCCCTGCAGCACCACCTGAGGCATGATTGCCATATTTTAAGCAATATAAAGCAGTGCTAAACAGCTTTTACCACTATGTAATATATGTAAACAAAATTGCACACACTAAGTAGCACAATTTTGGGCAATGTTGAGAAATATTGGGCAACATTCAGCAATGTTGGTTAATGTTGAGCAATGTTGGGGAAGTTTGGTCAAAGTTGGGCATAGTTGAGCAAAAGCAGGTAAACATGGTCATATTTGCTTTACTGTTCCTTAAGCAGTCTGGTCTGCCCAGTATGAAAATATAAAGCAGTGACAGTCCTCAAACCCAGGATGCTGTGCACTATAGTCACAATACTGAACCACTAAACCATGACAGTATTTCACTGGTCAGCCTGTATGAAGAAATGTTGATAAGTCTTTGCAAAGTGTCTCATGGAAACCCTGCAGGCACAGCATAATCCCTGTAGAGATATGACACAAAGGTGAGCCCTGCAGTAAAAATACAACTTGATTTTCAACACACATATAATATAAATGTTAATATTGGGCGTGTTCACACACGTCAACAAATGTAGTGGACTTCACACAGCAACATACTGAAAGGTCACACTGGGCATGCTCACACACTTGAATAAATGAGGCAAATGTCAGGCAACAACATACTGAAAGGCCAAACTGGGCATGCTCTCACACTTAGGCCATGTCTGAGTACAGCAGTGGGCCACACATATCTGGCAGTTGCATGTGTTAACCCAGGAACCTCTCGCAATTCACCAATCCTGACTTGTGCACACAGTGATATGACAACAGACACATATATAATATATTGGAACTCTGTCAAAAGAAAAATATACTTTAAAAATTATCAAAATACGGTAGGTTCAGGTTAAGGCACTTTAATCTTGCAGCAAGGAGACAAAAATGTGTTAATACAGAGTTTGTCTAACCAGAAACAGGAAATACTTTCATTTTTATACATTCTTAAACTGGTTATGTCCTACCATGCTGACATAACAGATTACCACCTTTTTCATCATCATCTGCTGACCATCTTTCCCATGAATTTCTGCTGATTTATCAATTTTTATGTGAAACTTCCTGAGGAAAACAACATGGCCTTGATTACTCCCAGTTAGATACATGTTATGTTACCATTCAAGATACTATGGCTAATTCAAGCACAATGCTAGCAGTTCATTTCTCTAATAATCCTTTGTCTACTTTATCTCTAAGTTACTACAGCTGCACAGGTTCCCATCCTTCGAACAGAGCTGTTTGTCTAAAATCATTACATTTATAAAATAAGGCATTGTTCATTCATTCGCTTCTGACCTAGCAGATAAACACCTGCTTCTCAAGTACATTTCCAAAAGGCATAAACATGAATATTGCTGTGCTAGCAATTACTAGGTCAGAGGGCAACTTGCAAGTTTCAGAAAGCATACTGCAGTTTTCAAAAAGCATCTTTTTCAGTCTCATATGAAATATTTGTATAAAGTACAATGTATGAAAAATAGAATGAAAAGTGTATTAAAATACTTGGTTATTAATTGGCATTAAGCATACATACATTAATACATACTTTTCTAACAAACCCTGTCATAATCAAATATGTACTACAGATACTTAGGTTGTTCATAGAAAGTGGAAAAGCAAAGAAGATAAAAAAACCCAAATCAGTATCATCAATAAACAATGTGCACTCCAAACACTATCCAGTCCAGGTTATGTAAAGATTATCTGCGAAGGAGTCCATACAGAACCATGACACTTCCTTCAGCTATGTCATAAATAGCAATGTACACTCATATATGTCCTGAGTCATGGCCAACTGTAAATGACTGACAATGCCAACATCCTGTCAGACAGGCCCAAACATACATACCCACCTCCCACTGACAAAAGGCCCTATCATCATACCAGGAGATATCACATATAGAATGGGTAAACAGCTCCTTCCAAAGCTGAAAACACGGCATCAATTGGATTACATTGTTTCCCTAGCTGTGTCATAAGTGAACAACAGAACAAACAGACCCTGCACCTGAACAGTCTGTTGAGCCTCACCCTCTCTACAAGATATGAAACTGTTAAATGGGTTACAGCAACATATGGCACACTACACAAGTCTTGGTGCACAACAGACCATGGGAACTATAGTCTTATAAGCCAATGAAGTCTGATCTTCATGGCCATGGAGTCCATCATGATTGAAGTCATAAACAGAGCTATTGGAAGCCTATAAACACACAACTCTACCAACTTTGGTTTGGTCATGGGTCGATCATGGTTCCCAAACCTACTACACTGTTTGCAAGGCAGCCACCCAGGAAATACATCAATGAAATGAGCTACACATGTCCCACATACACTTTGAACAGCACTTTTCCAACATCCCAGACACATGTCGTATCCACAAAATCAACAACCTGTGCATAAATATGTATTATCATCTGACGGATTGGCAACTGGGCCACAGATAGATCACACAAGGTAGGAATTGTTGAGTCCTGTTCAAGCTGGTAACGCCTGCTGTCCCCCATGGCTCAGTCTTGGGATTGCATAAAACAAAGTGCACACACATTACCATGTCTAGTCTGATGATGTCAACATCCTACAAATATAGCAGGAGAAACTGAAACACCCAGTAAAGCATATAGCGTATCATGTTAATGCGTATTTCTCTAATATCATAACATAGTTAGGTAGGGGTTTGAATCCTGCAATTGCTGTGTGTGTGTATGTTTCTGTGTGATCTCCTTTGAGAGGAGTGCCCTTTTTGGAGACTAGGAAAACACCTTAAAAGTGGTATATTCCTCTTTGGCAAGTCTGATGATGTCAGCATCCTACAAATATAGCACTGGAAATAAAAACTCCCAGTAAAGCATATAGCGCATTGTGTTAATGTGTATTTCTTTATTATCATAACATAGTTAGGTAGGTGTTTGAATCCTGCAATTGCTGAGTGTGTGTGTGTGACACTGTTGGTCAATGTGTTTTGGGTTTAGCTTTTACTACTGTATGACATATCAGTATAACAACAGTATGTGCATTGCACACTTCGGGTATCTGTGTGGCAAATACATATATGTACATGTGACCTCAATTAGTTCATAGGTGTGAAGCCTGCTTTCTACATGAATACATCTGTTACCTTTGACAGATTGTGCTGCTGCTTCTCAGACCTTTGGTCACATATGTATGTTTGTGACAAGGCAAGCCACTGTAGTGATCCGTGGCCTAGGTCATCTGTGTCACACACACCCATGACAGTTTCTATAGAATAGTGTGAGTGAGGGTTCATGCCTGGGCTATATTTCAGCCATGTTCAAACACAACGAAGTCTGTCAATAATGGACATTCATTATAGGTGTACAACAACTTTATGGATATGCATACAGACCCCTTATTGCTTATGTGATACACCGAGGGACTTCAGAATACCTATGGAAATGTGAATACCAAAGGACAGATGACATAACACTTGGCTGTATGTACACATCAGTACCTTCTACATGTTGGGGGCTACTACCTATGTGGTACTCTCGTGATACTATGTTTAGGAAATGTGGATGACTATGCTATAGTTGGCTTATAGCTTTACAGCATGGGTTGGACAACAGGTATCTGTCTGTATGATACCCTTGTGGAGGATAAGTGTCTCATCCAGAGAATGCATTGTAGGCCACTGTATGCATTTCCAGATGTGGACGGACATATCCCTAGTGTGTTTGCTTGTACCTAAGAGGGCTATATGCCAAACAAGAGTGGTCCCAGGAATGGGTGGCGGTCAATACCACTGGTTACTGGTACAGTATAGTACCGGAAGGATCCAAATGCTACTTAGTTTCCTACATCTGTGTGTCAGTTATCAAGACATCATCTAACGATTGGTTATAGTCAGGGTGTTGAGGTTGTGTATACTACCAGAATGCAAGCCAATGACAGATAGTAACAATATCACCCACAGCATAGTGTCAAACCATGTCATACACACATGTGTACCCAAGTTAAAACATATGTGCATTAAAATGCATACTGGCCACCAATAGAAACCATGAAGTGTTGACACTGTGTAATAGAGGGCATGTCACCCTTCCCATGTGTCCACTATGCATGCACATGCAGACAGTGCACCTCCACCATGTTCACAAATGTACACCTGCAAATCTGTACAGCACACATCACACACGTTCTGTTCACTCACTAACACATGTTGCCAAAACTATAAACATCAGCCAAGTGGCACATGGGTGGACAATACATTTTTGGAAATAACACTGTTGTAAACAATACTACATTGATAATCATAGCTTTAATGCATCATGCCTGCTCAGATATACCTACAAGGATATCATTACACTGTACTGTTGACAACATGCTAACATTGCTACACTGCTATAAAGTCACCCTGTGCATCAGCACCATGTTAGCCTGTTCCTGCATCAATGTTACAGATGACAGGAGGTGTCACAGCTTCAACATATGCACAGGGTATGTTGTTGGTTTGCCAGAGCCCAACACTGACCCATCCAATCGACATATATGTGTGTGTGTGTGAGGGACAATAGTACAGCATGGGTCAATGTTGATGTAATGTGTGTGTGTATGTGTTAGCCCTAGGTGTTTGGTTTATGTGTGTGTGTCTGCATGCACACAGTTCCACCATGTGGCTGCCATATACGGGAGGTTGTGGGATAGCCACAGACTGTACCTGCTAGGCTGTACAGATCACCGTCTCTGGCCACAGACACAATATTTGTGCCTGACAGGGGTGCAACGGACAGTATCGGGTACTAAGCCAGACTGGATACTATCATCAGAGGCAGAGGGATGTCGACTGGACCCATGTCCCTGCTGGGACTGGCCAGAGCCACGTGCATGTGGTCTTCTATGATGGTCTATTGACAGCCCAGCCCCAACATTGCTGGGGCTGGTACTGCCACTATGGGAGTGGCTGTGACTTGTGTGTCATCCATGACAACTGCTAGCCGATGATGTTGCTGGCATCCATCCATGTCGACATCTCAGCCATCCTGCACTGTCCTGGCACATGGACATGACATTGCGAGGACATCTAATGTCTCCCCCCAACGTCTATCAATGACCTCGGTGTAATTATGGATGGCACCGGCAAGGTCACGGATACTGTCATTGATAGCGGTGTTACGGGCCTTCTGCACCCTTAGTCCCTGTCTGGTGTACCGTTCCATACGTGCCTGTGCCTGCATTACAGCCTGGAACATTCCTGAGGTTGTAAGACCTGTGGGGGCATGTCAGCCAGGGGCATTATGACTAGCAGTGCTCCCACGAGAACCCCTGGACATCTGCCTATGTGGTGCCGTTCCAGTAATCTGGGCATGGCTGCTGTGAGGGGATGCATGTGCCATAGATACCACACTATCCTGGTCAATGCCTACTGTATGCTGTCCTTCAGCTAAGGCCATTGGTGATGAGGGATGTATTGGCAGTATGAATGTGCGCATAGATTGGGTGGAAAGCTGTGTACTGTCAATTGGTAGCCCAATGACAGACCCTGTCAAACCTGCCTGTGCCACAACACATGTATCATCATTTCCACTATTTGTGGCAGTGTCTTCAGGTTCTCTGCTGCACTCAACCAACACAACCTCAGCACCTGTGAGAGGAAGACAGAAACACACTTTACAATCTGTACATGATGCTAGCACACATGCACACATGCACACATGAACACAGGCACACAGGCACACATGCACACATGAACACATGCACACATGCACACATGAACACATGAACACATGAACACATGCACACATGCACACATGAACACATGAGCACAAATACACTACTCACTAAAGTAGACAAACACACACACACACACACACACACACACACACACACATACACACACACACACACACACACACACACACACACACACACACATCAACAGTAATCCAGAACATACACATTAGTGGTTGATGGTGGAGTACAGTATCACAAGCCAAAGAGTCCTATCACACGTGTCAGCATGCAGGATGTTTGTTGCTCAGCAGCATGCAGTGCGAGTGTAGAGAGTCCTTGTTAATAACTGTATACATGTCTTTGATGCATGTGTGTTGTTCAGTGATTGGCCTCACCCTGGAACACTATGTGTACATGGACACAACATTGCTGTGCAAGTATTGAATGATTTTCAATGTCCTGTGCACCATGACTCACAGATATACATACCATGGCTGGATGCACACAACTGTCAGGTGTATGCCAATGAATGCTGTACTACTGAAGTTACTGTAACTGGATGTAGTGTAGTACCATGAGCCATCATCAGGCAGCATCATGTGGTCACTCAAGGCCACTAATGTGTGCCACACCGGCAACTATCTTGCTGTACCTGAACTGCAGCACTGTGGCTGCATTAACCATTTCACAGGCAGTTGTTACATGGGTATGTAAGGTGTTCAATAGGGAGCACTGCCTAACATGAATGTGTTGTTTGTTGAAGAGTGTTGCACTGCCCCATGATAGGCCTCTACCCCTCAGGTATAGTATGTGTGCTGTGTGGATGACATTTGGGATACTGGAGTCTGACCTTACAGCAGGTGTCTAAATATGCCATGTGTATCATATTAACATGTCCTGCGTATGACAAAGTGGCGTATGTTGTGTGCATGTGTATTGACTCTGCCTATACAATGTCCACTACAGTGTACCACAATTGTTTGGGATGCTCTGTGTATTGCATGTGTTTGAGGCAGCTACTCATGTTACTGGGATGTGCATAGTCCCACAGAAAACATGCAGAGCATGCATTATGTGTAGGTGTTTTACATGTGTATATGGCCTACAATTCACCTATGACATGCACATGTTATTTGCTATATTAAATGTAGAGCACTCACCAGCATGGGTCTGCTGTCTTGCTGTCACACCAAAGGGACCTAACAGGATATGAGACAGTTTGTCAGTGTCAACAACTATGGCATTGTTACTGTGAGTTTGCAATTTTACAGTAGTACAATGGTTGACAGTCACAGGCATACAGATTATGTTCCAAATTATCAGTATTGCACAACACTAGGCTCCACATCTTCCAAATACACAGTACACATCTGACATATGCATGTTCTAACAATCGAGCTAACAGTAGTCTACAGATATGCCATGTTACCTGCACGCTCCGAGTCAACTTGCTGGGTGACTCCGGCCTCCATGATGACACATGTCTGTTGTAGTGGTTGGCCAGGAGCCACCACGCTGAGGAGCAGCTCTTCCACTCTGGTGAGGGGCAGATGTAATGCTGCACCACCACCTGTGGCAAGCTGTTGTCTGCGGACATCGGAGGCATGCTGCCGGACATGTCTAATTAAATCACTGCAGTGATGGCGTACCTGCTTATAAGTCCGGTTATGCATGCCTACGTCATTAACCTGACGGACAACATCTTGCCACAGTGCAGTGCGCTCATGCTGGTCCTGGCTGGTTCTGAAGAACAGCAGGGTGTGATGTTGTACCAGGGTGGATATTATGATTTCCTCCTCTTCAGGGGAATACGCAGGGTTGCGATGGTGAGACATGTCCCTGGAAGACAATAAAACAATTATTGTGAGCAAGTCATGTGGCACACTTAACATTCCAAAGTACAGATATCAATGAAATGCCATATATATAGCAACCTATTGGCTGTCAGTAGATACACACTTTTAATACCACATATCAGTGCTCAGCCCACAACTGCCTGACAGTGCCTGGCACATTCTATATATTAAACCATGTTCTGCACAGCAACAAAGTGAAACAAGTATGTAAGACTATACAACAGTACATGGCACACTGTATGTGACACAATGCACCATCTAGCCACAGGAGGTATATATGATGCTAATGCATACAGAAATATGTCATCCATTGAAATGATTGGAAAGTACAGTTACAGTACTACCAGTACACCACACTACTTGTTGATAGCAAACCCCTAAGTAACATATGTGCACATTCATCAATATAGGTGGCATACTGCTGTACTACACTATACATGTTGCTAGATATGCACATATATCCTGTAACACACATACGACCGAGGCCATGTTACATGCATACCCACACACACATCAGACATACCTACAAGACACAAAGGTATGGCAACCCAGATGAGCTTTACCTGTGTACCATACAGTACTGTGTATCAGCACTTACAAAACCTTATTCCTGAGGTATGTAATGTGTGAGGACTACAGGTAACAAACAAAACAGTGTTTCCAAGCAATGTGGATATACACCATACTGTGCTGTTTAGGCCTACAGCTTCAGGTAGTACTACAGTTCATATGGGATTTGTATTCACTAGTGTTAACAATCAATAAGCATACATGTACTGCTTTAGCCTACAATGGCACACTCCAGTCAACACCATGGGACTACGTCACACCATATGCCATACTGCTTTTCCTGCCTAGCAATAGCATACATATCTTTTGCGGGGATCAGATCTAGAACACTACATACCATGATATAAACATTTTCCCACTAGGCTATCACACATATGCACAATGTTGACACATTCACCTATACATTCACCATCACACTCAGTCAACCTCACATAGCAATTAATGCAACATGTACATGCGTGTGTGTGTATCAGGTCTTAGGTAACTAATAGCCATAGGGCCTATAGAAGCCTAGCCATACAGTACCCTGCCCTTCAACACCCATGTAATTTAAGTTCATGTGCCCCTGTCATGCAGAGCCACAGAGGTGATTCTCGGGTTGTATTTCCTATCTCACATCCATTCATCAAGAATATTCATGACGACTGCTAATAAGGACCTTTCTTTGCTATTGATAGGTAGTTAGTTCCAGAGTATAGTATGTGTCTGAGATGAGAATGTACCACTCCAACATGTTCTGCTTTTTGATGTTACAAGGTTTAGATCAGTACAGTGTGTAGCTTGTAGGGATTTTGATCTGTTTACATGGAGCATGTCCAACACCTGTGGGTTTGGCATAGCTTTGTATGTTCGGCAGAGGTTGCCTCTGGGTAGGCGGTATGCGACACAGTGTAGCTGTGGTTTTGTAAGACAGTCTGCATAGGGCATCTGTTTGAGTCTGGTAATACTCTTTGTGAGGTCTGTGCCTGGCATCTACAGTTGCTGTAGATGTCTTCTGAGGTACATACCAAAAGGGCCATTGTACTCTATGATGGGTTTTATGACTGATGAGTAGAGTGGAACACTGACCTCTTATTCCATGGATGACACACCTTTTCTGATGACATGTGGACCATACACAGTTTTCATGACTAATGGGACTGTGATTATCAAAAGGGACACTACTGTCCACCTGTGTCCTGTGGTCACTTATCACACTTTTGGTATTGAGTAGACTACCACCTATGTGGTAGTTCATGGGTACAGGGTTTTTAACTAAAGGGATGGCAATACATTTACAACATTGAACTTGAGCGTACATATAAACATCCATTGGTGTACATATAGATTTACATGTAGGCACATATACAGCCCACCTTTCATGGTGGGAATATCAATTATGCAAAGGTTGAGAGGGATACAGTTATGTAATAATTTTGCACAGTCTTGTGCAGAATGCATTGAAGGTATTCTCAGCCCATGTATCTTTAGTAGGACTCCCTGTCTGGAAGACTAAAACTTAACAAATCATACCCACAGCTTTTAAACACCACATGTCATATACCAGCACTGTATGCTGTCCTGTTTGCCACACACTACAACCTACATAAAAATATGCACATAACAACCTTCACCAACATATATATGTCCACCCTTCACAAACAGTTGCAGTATGTCCCTTGCTCTATGCACATGTTAAGATGCTAATATATCTGACACATAAATATCTCTCCATATGTGTGTGCCATACACACAAAAGGTCCACACTGTTGTAAGTCCGTAGACCTCACGGATGACCTGTTGAGCTTTGCTACAACATGAACAGTTGTCACATGTGTGCATAACAGTAATATTACAGGGAGTATTTATAGCTGCTAATGCTACATTACTATACTAGCCTGGTACAGCAGTTGCCAATGCTAAGCTACACATTATATGACTATCATGCATGTGTTACTCTGTCACATCCAGGTTTATATAGCTGTTCGCACTACTCCCCCAAACAACCATTATACACAGTACTGTACAGAACATAGATGACATGATCAGATGTTTGACATTTAATGCTGAGCTACATATGTCACAGTTATGTCCCACTGCACACAGCTACACACTAATTTGTCCATGGCAGTAGTCATGCATGGCATCAGTGCATACATACCTACTGCTGCCACATATGCATGTTTCAAAGTATTTACAGTACTCTTCATAAACATCTACTACTTGCCGGTAACCACATATCTGTTACATACCTGTTTGTCACTTTCAGGTCCATCTGTGTATGTTTTGACAATTTTTTTTTTTTGGTATTAATTAAGTAAAGATTGCTTTCACTTAATATTTTTTGGTTATTAATTAAGTTTTTTTTACTTAATTAATATTTTTGGTTAGTAATTCAGTCAATTTGTTTTACTTAATTAAACTTTTGTGTTATTAAATAATATATTTTTTTTACTCCTCCCCAGGTTTACAGATGCTATAACATGTGCAATGTAATGATTGCATGTGGGGATAGCAAGTAGAGTCTGCTTTTATAGGTATCTGCACATGTGCATGTGATGCCCTCTGCACCAATTGGTGACCAGCATTTGGTAAATGCATACAGCTTGCTGTGTGGTAATTGCAGTACTCACTGTCATAGCAACCCAATGCTATAAATTGCTAAGTTTTGTAGGTGTAGCCCTTTCAGATTTCCAGAGTGGGGCCCATGCTTGTTTGCTGTGGACACTGTTGTTTAAGTCAGAAGGTTGGTATACTTCTTATATCTGAAGCTAGAGGTGTAGATAGTGATGTACATGTTGTACTCAGACCTGACTGTTGCCACTTCCAGTACAGAGCTATCAGTGTAGAGTTTAACTCACCCCTACAAATGCTTACACAAGATATATGTGAGTATGTAGTTTCTTTTCTACTTATGTAATTAACTGCCATACAGAAGTAGTTATTAAGAAGTATTCTTTTGGCACATGAACTGTTTGTGAACTGTTATACTGTGCATATTGATGCACTCACTTCTGCAGGATTTGTGTTTTTTATTGTTGACATTAGCACAGGATTCTGAAGAAAACTGGACATTTCCAGTACTGAGTATGCCTACCTACATCCTTGGTAGACTCTAAACACACATATATTTAAAATTTGGGGGGGGGGGAATGCAGACATACAGAGAGCATTATGTCTTATTGTGTGAGTGTTATCTTACTGGACTTAAAGGATTGGTGTGTATGTGTTAGTTTATCAAGGCAGGTGGTCTGTCTGCATAGTTCCCAACTGTGAACCTATCCAGATGGTAGCCAGATGTTAGCCTGTTATTCTTTGTCTGTGCAACCCACAGGTGTTTTCAGCACTGGTACAATGGCATTGTTACAGTCAGTTGCTAGCAGTACATGACTACATCCTTTGGTATTTCTGTGTTGTACTCCTACATAAGGGTATGCTTGTGGAAGCCCTCCCAAAGCTATTTGCAGAGTGTGTAACAGCACATACGCTGATATGCTTGTGTGTTTGTGCCTCTGCCAGGCCTATGAAACACTCAGATACATATTTGCATGGAGTCAAGTATAGGTAGTTAAAAGTGAGGTACACCTTCCAAATAATAGAGACAGTAAGTGTAGACTTGAGTGAAGCAGTACATATGGATTAGTACTCCTTTTATGAAGTACAGGCGGTGTCTACTGTTATTATTGTCATTATTCATTGTGTAATACCCCACCTCTCTGACTAACGTCAGTACTTTTCAGAGGGATTCAGGGGGACACAGCTAAAATATGGTTCACAATCAGGGACATCCTTGAAAAGTAGTCACAGTTAGGAAGTATGGCCTCTGCCTTAAACAGATATGCCAGTGTTTGTCCTGCTATGATACTGTGTGGGGGTTGTAAAGTGCCTCTATAACATTATTTGCTGCTAGAATGGCTGCTTCTCTTATCACAGTCATGTAATGCAGTTCCACAACAATTGCTGGTAAAGATCCACAGAACAAGCTTTGTGTTATGGCCTTCATATTTTTCCTTTACATTCACTCATTGTATTGCATGATATATTTATTTCAGCACCAAGTTATTGTATATCTGCTGTGGCTTAGTGGTACTTCATGCAGTCTAGTGTGTCCAAGGTCTGGGGTTTGAGACTGACAGAGTTTTTTTATTTTGCTGCTGAGCAGAACAAGGGCCCTGACATACAGAGTGACTCAGGCACTTTTAAGCAGTTGTAAGCAGGTTTGAGCGAGTTTGCGCGACGCTTAGCGATGCTTAGCTAAACGCACACATGCGCACACCTGCTCAAACCTGCTAACTACTGCTTAAAAGTGCTTACTCCCACTAGCCCCCGCGCTAATTTCTTTGAAAGAAAAGAAAATGGGGAGATAGGAAAGTGGTGAAAAAGGGTCACAAAAGGGGAAAGACAGTAGGAAAACCAGCTCGGGATGTGCAGAACGGGTGTAGGGAAGGTCCATAGCTGCCCATTTCTTTACCAACAACAGCTGTGCATATGTTACATATTTGGAGTGAAATTTGAAACCTTCCACCCCTGAGAGAGGGGTGAGAACAACAAAGTATGTTGTACTGCCAATTATAATTATCAGTTTACATGTCTAGCGGACATGTGTGTGAAATGGGCAGCTATGTATGGGGCATAATTTTTTTGTGGGAACAGATTGCCCTTTTTTTTCTTTTTTTTTTTTTTCAGGTGAGAGTGGAATGTGAGGTAGAGGAAGTAAGTATATTTGGGGAGGTAGGTTGGGGAGGTAAACAGACAAGACAAACAAGATGCATACAGGGGTGGAGTATGACACATGGGGTGGGTGAACACAATTGACGGGGACGGATGTTTGGAAATCGCAAGCCCATGAGCCCACAGATGGTAACAGTGGAACTGAGATCCCCACCCATGGGCAGTCACCACTGCACCTTCACAGTCCTGAGGGTGGCTGTGCTGGGGGCTGCGTAGGAGGGGTAGGCTCACCCGTGAGTCACGCCACTCTTGCCTCAAGCTGGCATAGGGGTTCAGCGACTAAACGCTGGATCTCCCTACGCACCACAACCCGGACCCTTCAGAGGGTGACAGGTGGCCCTTCTCTGCCCACGCTTGCAGGGGGGATGAGCCCCATCCCCTGCAGCGCTTCCACCCGAAGGTGGCACAGGACCAACGGAGGAGGGGAGATCGGGCTGGGCACCAGAATTGCTGGTGCCAGGTGCAATCGCCAGCTGAGGAGGGACAGGTGGGTCCGCTGGGACCGGCCTTCCCATACATTCTGTGATTAGGTGTGTTTAATTACAACATAGACAACAGCATCACAAATTAGTTGTAACAGCATGCAGTAATATTCCCATTAACCCAACACACCAGTGTTCCAACAGTTGAACAGCAAGCATAACACATGCATATATTTAATGACAGTGGACATTACAACAGCATGCAGGGATGATTGGTGGCAACAGGCCACCAAGATTGTGGTGTTGAATAGGGCACATGCATCAAAGTAAATGCAGATATTTATAGAACAATAGGACATATGTCCCAACCAATGTTTTGAGATTAGACATACCCATTGAGGTGTGGAATTGCATTGTTTATGCACATACAGTAGGGTGTAAAAAGAAACCTCAATTAACATCTTATAAGTACTTTTAGTCTACACTACATTCCTATTGACTACAGGTGTATATCCCCTACATGTATTACTACACTAGGCAACATACATTAGGTTGTGTAATGGGTTTGTCTAGTCCATTATATACCTGACCTATATCTGACATACTAACTGTCCAAGATGCAGATGTTACTGCTACATAGTTATATATTTTATTTATATTTATATATCTACATATCTGGATGTGTTCACATGACATTTTCAGTTAAATTTCTACAGAACCCTACATTTCATGTAGCACACTCACATTTCTGGGGAACACATTAACAAGCTACTCATGTGCCAGATTTACCTATGCATGCCAGCCATTAACCGACTGTCGAGGACTGTATATATGCTTCACAGCTACTGGCACTTCATCCACTTTATATGGGACTGCCCAACTGTGGGTTGACAGCACTTAATGCCACAGTACTATTATATAATGCAAGTATACAACAGCATTTCAAAGCAAGTGACACAGACACACTCTGAGTATTATACCTTTATTAATTACATTACACACTTTTCTACAGGCTATCTCCTTTATTTGATATTACAGTGCATACAGAAGACTTATTCAAGACATATTATACCTTTATTAATAGGTTAGAACACTCTTTTTCAGGCTCGCTCACTTATTTTATATGACAGTACATGCAGAGATATTATTCCAGACTTATTTTACCTTTATTAATGGATTACTACACTCTTTTTCTGGCTCTCTGACTTATTTTATATAACAGTACATGTGGAGGAATTATTCAGGGCATTTTATGGCTGTATTATTGGGCTACAACATTTTTTTCAGGCTCTCTCACCTATTTTATATAACAATACATGCAGAATAATTACTAACCTGCCTGGTGGCGCGGCCTTAGCAGCCTATCTGCATAGGCTTGCTGATTCGCAGCACAGACACCTGAAGCTGTGAAGTAAATGAAGGGATATTGAGACATACCTATCCATTATATAGACTAAATTAGCATGTCTTACATACTGCATTCCATGGCTACCTACTCAGTAGTGGGGCATCTTGCATGTCACAGGCCTCCTATATTCATTGGTTCAGTAGGTCCTGCTTCTGTCTCTTCAGGTCTGCATGGTGGTGACAGACCTGATAACCAGTCTGAGGGACGCCTGTGGCACTGGTGAGATCATGAGCTAACCAGTTCCAAGCCTCTGCTTTGTACTCCGTCCCTTGGAACTGGCCCTGCAGGAGTCTTGACTCATGATGGTGGACAAGGAGCCAAACCATGTATTTTGACTCCTCGATGCCCCAGCGTTGCACTTGAAAGCAAGTACCCTCTCCAGCACCAGCCATTCTAACTGCAGATGGGAGCTACAATCAGTTATGGTGAGTATTCCTGCCTATGGAACTTAAATATGCCACATTTCCCGCACTTTTTTGTGATTGGCCTTTTTGAAAATTCTCAGCTGACTGCAGACCTGCTTAGCAATGGTTAATCTACCATTTATAAGTATATGTATGTTAACAGTGGATGTTTATCCTAAGCTGTCATGGCTTAGTGGTTCAGTACTTTGATTATGGTGCACAGTGTCCCGGGTTCCAACCTTGTCATTGCTTTTTATTTTACTACTGTCCAGACAGGCTAGGGGATGTGGCTGTGTTTAGGCAACTTTGTTCTACGTTTCTCCATGTTGCCCTACGGTGTTCTGGTTAGCACAGTGTGCAGCTCCGCGCAAGCCTATTGCGCTGGGTAAAGCTCTGCTTAGCTATGTGCAACTATATTGAGCTGGGCAAAGCACTACTTAGCTATGGGCAACTATATTGTGCTGGGTAAAGTGCTGCTTAACTATGGGCAACTATATTGCACTGGATAAAGTGCTGCTTAACTACGGGCAACTATATTGCGCTGGGTAAAGCGCTGCTTAGTTACGAGCATTTGTATGTCAAGATCCTTCTTACATTTATATATATACATTTTGTTCACTGATACATAGGCCATTTCAATGCTTTTTAGTAAAATTTTATTCATATATGTCAGGAATTATTTCATATACTAATTTAAAACATAAAATAGAAAGGGGAGTGGTGGGATTCGAACCATGAATGCCTCCTCTTTTTGCGAAGGCTCTACCACTATGCTATTCCTATTTGGATTAATTTGCATAAACATTTCTTATTATGCTCTTCAATGTCGACATTGCTAACTGCAGCTAAACAATGGGCACACCGGCGCAAACACGCACAAATACGGGCAGCTATATCGGGAATTAAAAGTTTTACATTTTATAACTGTACTAGGGGTTTACAATGTGAGGGAGTGTAGTGTTGGGTATGTAGACATTTGAGCGGACTCACTCATGTGTGTTGACATTTCACAATTCAGACACTTTCAGGGGCGTGGACCTTTGGACTGCTCAGCAGTCAGACATGCCCCCTGCCTTCCTGCACAGTCCGTGTTAGACTTGGAGTGGAGTCAGCATGCCCTCATGAATATGCATGGCATGCTGATGTTATACCGTTCAACTGCAGTTTCCGAGTAAGACTTACTTAGTCTTACACGGAGGAGTCGTGAATCCGGGGGATTATTTAAAAATTAAAATTAGTACTATTTCATTGTCACAGTCTGATGAAACTTTGTTTCTCTTTTGGTTTTCTGGAGTGTCTGCAGCACACTTTGCATATTAAGGAGGTGTTACAGTACTATTGTAATCACTGCACTTTGTGATATTTATTTTTAAATCTGGTTTTGCAGGTACTTAAAGTATGCTATCTTTATAACAAGTAATTAACTTCCCATTTCAGGACTGACACTGCACAGAGTTTTGATTGCTGTGAAAATGTCACCTTACTTGGGTGGGCTCAATTTTCTAAGTGGTATAGCATTTAGCCATAAACACCAATAGAAAATAAGTATGCATTATTATATGTCCTACTACTGTTTTGTGGGGACAGAAGTGGTACTTCAACTGGGACTAGTTGGGCTACAAGAAAATGTAGTGAACAGCTATTTCCCATTGGTTCAGTTTGCATCAGGCGAATGGTACCCAAATAAAAGTAAAAGAATGAGTGTTACTGCAGACTAACTTGTATACTTGAGAATGTGGGAAAAACATTTTGTTTTATTTAAATCTTTTAAAAAAAATAACACTGTAGTCTACCTTCCAACACAATTGTTTGCTGACTTGCTTCCTTTTGTTCAGCTATTCCATTGCCAGCCAGCTAATTTTTTTCTTTTATACATTTGATAATGTGCACACATGTGTGTGTGTGTGTGTGTGTGTGTGTGTGTGTGTGTGTGTGTGTGGGTGTGTGTAGGGATGCAGTGGGTTGTAGGGATGCAGTGGGTTGCACTAGGGTGTCCGACAGCAACATGCTGAAGTACATCACTGTGGTTATTTTTTAAAACTTTTTATTCATTCATATTCACAGTCAATATATGTAGTATTTGTAACTGGAAGATGTGTGTGTGTGTGTGTGTGTGTGTGTGTGTGTGTGTGTGAGTGTGTGTGTGTGTGTGTGTGTGTGTGTGTGTGTGTGTGTGTGTGTGTGTGTGTGTGTGTGTGTGTGTGTGTGTGTGTGTGTGTGTGTGTGTTTGTAATGTAGTTCTGTGTTGGAGAAATGCAGTGGGTTATACTGTGTGTGCCTTATAGCAACAAGCTGAAATACATTACTAGGGCCATTTATTTATTTACTTATTTATTCATTCATTCATTCACTCAGTCAATAATTGTATCAATCAAGTAACTAAGAAGTGGTAAATGAAGTGCCTATAACTGGACAGAGTGTAGGTGTATGTGTAAGAAGAACAGGGGTTACAGAAAGCTGCACTGTATGTGTCTAACAGCAATGAAATAAAATACATTAATGTTCCCATTATTATTTATTTATTTATTCATTCCCTTAGTTAAACACCATAAGACAAATCAAATAAAATGTTTATAACCAGTGGGTATGTGTGTCTGTTTGCCTGTGTGTATCTGCACGAGGGGGTTGCAGCTGAAATACATTTCTTTGTCCATTATTTATTTATTTATTCATTCATTTAATTGCAGTCAGTCATCTGAGGTGTACAATGATAATTAGCCTGGGGCAACTGTTGGCTAAATTTGTTTGTGGGAAGACTATATAGTGTCGTGCTATAGTTTAGCAACACTGTGTTGAATTACAATACTATGACTATTATTTATGAAGTCATTCATTTGATCACAGTTAAAATCTAAGGTATACACAGTCAGTAAAGTAGCTGTAATTGGTGTGCATTGAGACAGTCTGTGGATAAAACCAATTGATCTCTGCTGTCCTTTGATCACAGTCAATGATATGGCTTTGCAGTGCTAGTATGTGTATCTGACCATTATTATTATTTGGTGCTTATAGTCTTAAGTTTGCTTTTAGATAAATATATTAAAAATTATCACAGAACCTCTGGAATACCTGCAAATCGCACTTAAGAACATAGGTTTAATTCCTAGAATTTAACTCATATGTTGGGCTTTATGGTGTTATAGTGGAACCTATTCAATTACTTCAGATATCACTTAAATGAACTTTCTTACTCAACCTAGCTCTGGCATGTATTCCAAAGAAGACTATTTGGCATGCTGAGTAGTATGTAACCAGTTATTTAAAATTATACCAATGCTCAAAGCTGACCTTCCTGTAGCATAGTTTTACCTCACAGTTAGCCCTGTCCACTCTGTTGCTTTCTGCACCCCCATCATGCACACACACACACACACACACACACACACACACACACACACACACCTTGCTTTGAAATTACCAGCTGCCACTATCCAAATATACACAGAAGAGGAAGGAATAGAAACAATGATAAAGTGTCAACTTTGGTATCACACAGGCCATACAAAGCTGCATAAAGTTTATCAGCAAAGAAAGAAAAAAGAACATGATACACAAGGAAGCAGCTGAAAAGGTCAGGTGGACAAGGATGCCATCTGAAATATATAGAACTCTCAAAAGAACAAGAGAGGTAACTGTATTATCTGAAGAAGAAACAGACAACTAAAACAATCACAACAGCAAAGTAGCAATCTAAGGAAAAAGAACAGGCAATAGAAGGCTAGATAAATTGTGTTAGGCATATTAAAGACTGCAAAAATATATGGGAAAGCTACTGAAGCTTAACAGAGTATATAACAGTGAGAAAAACCAAAAATAATAACAATACTTCTGCTCAGTTTTTCACAAAGCTGGTTGGCGAGGGTAATAACCATAGCAGAGAATGGAAGTGACCAGCTAAGGAAGATTGTTATTATTATATGGTTGGATAGATTGTACTAACCCTATGGCTTTTTCACGATGGAGACCCAGCATGGTATCTCTACTTAGTATGGAAAAATTTGGCTATGATACATGGCTATTTCCCTATCCTTCCAGAAATGGGCCCTAGACAACAGTGAAACTAGTTACTTTATTGAAGGCAAGACAGTGCCAAAAGATGTGTCTGTGTTTCTGGAAAATGCAGGTAAAATGGATTTGCAAGTTGAACAGTTGGATGTGGCAGGACAGAACATATTTGGGTGCCTTGTAATCTGAGCTGAATATACCTGTAGATAATACTACAGAAGTCATTGGGATAGCAGAATCAAATAAAGCAGAATTAGTGGAGGTGGCAGTGAAGGAAAATGGGTACAAGTATAGGAAAGGATGAATGGAGGAAGGAAAGGACATGCCTCCAGAACAAACAGCCAGTATTTTCAACCGTTTCACTTCAGTATCTCGAAATACTGAAACACCGAAACTGTAATGGCCGAGACTAGAACGCCGAAGTTTTAGCATTCCGAAATACTGAAGTGCTACATAAAAAAAAACACTACAAACAACATTTATGCAGATGGGCAAGCTCCCCTGCACCCCCACACCTCCCTACTTAAATATACCAACTCCAAGATCACGCTACAGTGGAGGAAAGGGAAATCTCCCGTTCTGTGCCATATTTTGAAGCGCAGAACAGGAGATTTGCTGTGTTCCCACTATTGTGCAATCATGGGGAAGGTATATTTAAGTGAGGGGGAGTGCAGGGGGCTTGCCCCCCTGCATACACAGTACTTTTTTTATTTAAATTTTGTTTTTGCGCCGCTTTAGTATTTTGAAATACTGAAACTTTGGTGTTCTGCTCTCGGCCATGAGAGCTTTGAAGTTTCGGTATTTCGAGATACTGAAGTGAAACTTTTTGAACCCCTACTTTATAGACACTATTGCCAACATTACTGCTTCCTTCTCCATACCCCTCCCTACCAGTTCTACTCCTACAACTGCATCATCACATTCCATCCACAACGCTCCAGTACTTCCACTAATACCTATCAGATCACACCTCTCCAAGCACTAATACCCTACCTTCAACTTCCTTACAACAGTCTCTACACCCTCAGTTTAACTTCTCTCCCATCCCCACCTCTTTTATTAAAAATCTTCTGTTGAAATTAAAACCAGGTTCAAACTCCACTGATAAAATTCCTGCCAAATTCCTAAAAATCACTCCTGATGCTGTGGCCTACCCTATTAGTATCCTGATCAATAGATCAATTATTGAATCTTTTGGAAAAAAGCAATAATCATCCCTCTTCATAAAGGTGGCCCCTCAACTGACATCTCCAACTTTTGTCCTGTCGCTATACTCTCCCCTACCTGCAAAATCCTTGAAAAATGTGTGCAAAAACAACTCCTAGACTATCTCCTCACAAACAAGATCCTCTCTTCAACACAGCATGGTGTCTGTCCAGGTCAGAGCACGTCCACTGAATTGATTTCATTCCTAGACATAGTCAACAAAGCTAGGGACTTAGGACACATTGTATCTGCCCTTTTTTTAGATCTCGGCTATCAAACATAGGATTATCTCCCCATGCAGTCAACTGGTTTCAAAGCAATGTCTCCAATAGAGAGAACTCTGTGAAGTGGCACGATTCCATTTCCCCATTTCTTCTCAACCCCACAGGTTTCCCCCAAGGTTCCATCTTAGGCCCTCTGCCCTTTAAGATTTTTATAAATATTCTCCATTTGGCCATCCCACAGGGCTCCCTTATCCAATACGCAGATGACTCAACCATAGTCTGCTCTGCATCCAGTGAAACAATACTTTATCAATATACCCAGGCAGCATTTTCCTCTGTAGAGACATGGCATCCCACTAACCATCTTTCTCTTAACCTAAAAAAAAAAACTAAACTTATGACTTTCACACCCAAGAGACAATCCCATATAAATAAACCCAAAGTCAACATTTATTCACTCAATGCTACAAAAATTGAACTAGTGGCCTATATTAAATTGTTAGGAGTAATAATAGATGAAAACCTCAAATCTGATTTGCATATTCTAAATAGCATATCTAAGACCCATAAGAAGCTAGGGTTGCATTATAAGAATAGCAAGTTCCTTTCCCTCCCATCTAAACTAACTCTACCACAAGCATACTTACTGCCTTCCCTAACCTACGGTGCTTCACTGTTCATGAATCTTCAGTCGTCTCTACAATCAAAATTAAAAACATGCTATAACAAGATTGCTAAATTTGCTATGAACACCTCTACTCTATTCACCACTGCATTACCCTGAAAAAGTTATAATGGCCCGAACATCCCCATTACTTACTATTCCTCCACCTTACAATTACTCGCAAATTTATTTATAAACAACAACTTTGCCCAGTACTAAACTCACTACTCACCCTCTATAACCCCACAAGACTCCCATGATCTGAAAAAAAACAGCTTCTTCAAGTCCTTAAACCCAGATTACCTGCAAGACATATATTATATTCATGGGCCATGGCCAAAAAATTTAATTCCCTACCTACAGCCATCCACATTCAGTATAATCGCAACAACTTTAAAACTGCTCTTCATAACCACTTCCTCTCCAGCTGGATTTGTAACTGCTCTGATTCCTTCTCCACCATTACTTAATTTATCCACTGAACTTGATCAGTCCTTCTCTGGTCCCAGCAATTTTTTTTTCTTATCTCATGCACTAATATAGCATATCTGCTTCCAAACTCCTTCTTCAACTGACCTTTATATTTCAACCCTCCCACCTCTCCTAGACAACTACTACTGAAAAATTACATGGAGCTGCTTACTTGCTTGCTGTGGGATTTGATTTGAAGTGTTCTTAAGACACTCAGTCTTGCTGGCTGGATTCTGCTAAAATTCAAAGTCTGGTTATATTTGCATTCACAGTCTGTTGCATACAGAAACTTGCAGAATATACACTGATGAGAGAATATACTTTGCAGCACCTGTCTTTAAAAGCAGTAACCAATAACTTTTATAATAAACCAAACTGGACAAACGTTGCAGCTTAAAAGTACTGTTCCAACTTTACTTCTCATATAGTACAGATGATGTGAGAGATATACCATTTACCTCAGGACTTGTGTCCCTACCATACCTCTAACATAACTGGATTTATACAGCTCTTTATATACACTTTTAGTCATGCATAAACATATACATTTCCTCTTGATATTCTATTTTGGAGAATTGCTCATCCTGTAGAAACAATACTAAGCTTCTTTGTTTAAGAATGTCTTGTAAGAGACCAGCTTTTCTGACAGTGTGAACATCCTGTATTCTATTTGGATCTTTGTACAAAAACATCTGTTCTTGTGCCAGTGCTGATAGTCATGTCCTGTTTTCCATGCAGAAAAACATATTTCTGAGAAAACACATTGTCACAGTGTCATAAACATATCCTGTTGTTTTAGGAAACATATTGTGTCCATCCTGTTATTTTAGGAAACATATTGTGTCCATTTTTTATATGCAGAAAAACATGTCAGTGTTCTTTAAAAGCAGATTTTGCATTTTTGCTCTTGCATACATCCTGTTTTTAAGTCTGTAAGGGAAGAATGTCCATTCAGCAGGTTCCTTATTTTCCAAGCCATGGTCATTTAGTATGATTGCTGATCCCATATTACTAAACTCTGTTTCTGCATTTAAGCAAGCTTTTTCTTTCAGCATATTTACAACAGAATTAATTTCAGCCTTATATTCATAAAATCTAACAATTCCCTATGTTCTTAAACATACTCAAAACATTTTATAGAGAAAACACATTAAGAAACAAACCTATAGTCTTCTTTTGATAAAAGTCAAAATGCAATTTTACATAGTTAATACAATGATATTAAGTATTACTACAAAAACTGAATGTATTTAAAACTTTTTCTTTTGCAGACCATTCTGTCAAAATATTTTATCAATTATGACCTGTGTCTGCTTTAATGTTATTTTTTTAACTTGATCAATTTATTCTTTTGCAATCACAGAATTTAATTTATGACTTAGAACTGTTTCATTAACTCTTTGCAACTGTTGAATTAACTATAAGAGACAATAACTATGTGCTACTGCAAGCATTTATACAATGCTGAAAATATACAGTTTTAATGTCATTTTAACCATAACATTGTGGTCATGTCTTTGTACTGCCCATTAACATCTTGGTAAAGTACTGAACTGGGCTTAGGTAATAAATATTTGAAAGCAATTATTTTACTGGGGTAAAACCAGTGATATTACAACTTGACAAATTAGTTTTGAACTTATTACAATGTATCCTGATCAGTATGTATTTACACAGACTGTTTGCTATTTATGCATTTTAATCTAGTAGGTACCATGGACCCATTGTTTTCTTTAAATATGTTTTTTTCACACATATTCATTACTAGACATTAATTTCATTTGTACTGAATTTTTCTGCATTTGTACATACAAAGACTATCATTTGTACTGAAATTTTCTACATTTGTACATACAAAGACTGTAAAGTACATTTAGTCTAATCTTACAAATTTAATAACATTAATATTAAGCAAAATCTTGGAAAATGTTTGTCTCTTTAGAAATATCTAGTGGAACTGATACCAAATCCATATGTCGTGTTATTTTAAACTACATACTCAGCAATTAGAAACATTGATGCTTTTTTATACCAACATTGTTTTGCCAAAAACATATTAAAAATAGTGACCAATCTTGTTCAGTTTTTTTACATATCTTTACTCTCTTTTGTATAGCTGTAATCAATTTTAAGCCATCTCTTGTTTTCTAAACCATCTCTTGTATAGCTTTACAGTTTAACAGGTTGTAAATACAGCTATTAACAACTTGTAAAATATCTTATCCTGTCAGGTTTAATCCAGTTTAAAAGTATTTTTAATACACTAATACCTGTTTTTTCCTCTCCCTAAAAGAGTATTGTCAAGAAGGAATGAGATATTTTTTCCTGTAGCTTTATTTTAGACCCTTATTATTTATTTTTATGTAGCTTTATTTCAGACCCTTGTTGTTTATTTTTTCTGTAGCTTTATTTCAGACCCTTGTTGTTTATTTTTTCTGTAGCTTTATTTCAGACCCTTGTTGTTTATTTTTCTGTAGCTTTATTTCAGACCCTTGTTGTTTATTTTTTCTGTAGCTTTATTTCAGACCCTTGTGCAGTACTGCTTATACAGTCAGTGTAAAACTGAGAAAGTACCCCTCCCCCTGTAGTACTGCACTATTGTTTATCTGCTTTATGCTGTGAGAATAGAATGCATGTCAGCCCAACACTTTGGTTATACATGTATTTTATTAGGTTACTAACAAACTATGGACTTTTATTTGATTTGATCATTTTTATAAAGCTTTTGCTGTTTACTACCTCTAGTAGGTATTTACACCCTCCTGCACAATTGATTTGAACTGTATGTATACTATAGCCCATTTGCTGGCTGTACTTGATGCAACTGAGTTTTTTCTTTTAACATTTACTTGCAAACAGATTATCAGTGACATATATGCACAATTGTGACATTTTATTACAATTACCAAATAGTGATGTCTGTAAACATTTTAACAATTATGTTTTAATAACAATGATGCTTTAGAAAAACTCAAGCTACTTATCTGGCAATCAGTCTTGTTGTTTATCTTATCTTTCCAACATTTCCTGTAACTATTCATTCAGTCTAGGAAGGTCTGAGCTCACATTTTATATTCTATAAACTATAGTTAATTTTTTTGGCATTTTTCCTTTAATGTGATTGTGATTTGCATAACTATGCATTTATATTACATTACAATTAGCTTACATGGATTTCAGTATTTTTTATTATTTATTTATTTAACTGTCCCGCCATTAATTTTACAAAAACTGTTTGAATAATACCATCTGTGATTTTCCTTTTAAAATTCAGAACTTTAACTGTTTGGTGTTACTATACAATTATAAAAAAAATTGTAAAAAAAAACAAACTAGATATTAGCTTAACCAACACATGTTTATATTTATATTATTTGTATTTGCTGTCTGCCTGTTATTCTTGTATATTGTAACAGATGTATTTTAGATGAAAAGAACATACATGGATGTTTGTCTTGTATCTGTATATCTTTATACAAGTATGCCAGTCTTGTGACTTTAAATCTTTATTCTTATTAACTATTTTTATTTAATTTTATACACTAGAACAGTTTTGTTTACCTTTTGACTGTGCTAAGAATGACAGTAATATGCTTTGCTTACTGTAGTACTGATAGATGTCTTGCTTTAACTGAATGAAGGTAAAACATTTAAAAAATGATTTGTCTCTATCATCCTACCATGTATGTTTAACTATTTTCAAAACATAAACATATTATAAAATATATTTCTTTTGCACAGATTAACTGTGTATGCAGGAAGTCCCCAGTCTCTGTCAGTTCAGCTAATTTATTTCCTTTATCCTGCAACTGCTGTTGAATTTCTTGTAATGTTGTATGGTCTTTCTGACATTCTTTAGTAAGCTGTTCTGCTGAATTTGAAACTCCTATGCACTTTTGAAAAGATGTATGTATAACTTGTCTAAGCTTCCTGAACTCATTGTGTCTGTCTTTTAGAAGTTTACTGCATTCCTTTGTAACAAAATGTACTAGGGGTTTTATCAGAAACTGATTTGACTCACGTGTGGTGACAGGACATAACTGTTCAACATCAGAATGTAATGGAAACACTCTACCCTTAGTTAATTCTTTATCATGAATAGATCTGTCTTTACAGTCTATTTTTTAGCAATATGATGAAATATTATTTTATGACATAATACACAAAATGCAGTTTTTGTTGAAGCACACAATAAACATTTGTCATATTTCACATGGTTTTCTTTGGGATACCAGTCAAATATTGTAATATACTTGCATAATGCCTTACTATCAACCTGCCCTAATAAGGTTTTACATTTACTAATGTGCTGTGTATACCAACATTGCAATTTACTAAAGTTTGGTTTACTCCTGCATGAATTATAAATAATATCCATACTATCTAATATACAAACTGTCTAAGAATATACAAACTATGTAAGAATATACAAACTGTCTTAAGAATATACAAACTGTTTAACATCATCCATACTAAATATGTGACACAGAAAAAAGTCTTACCAGTTAGCAAGAAAACAGGTGATCAGGCTGCTGTTGCTGATGGCTAGAAATTTTTCAGAGTCACTTGAGAAGCTGGTGAAGCACAACAGGCAGCGGTCTACTGTGCTAGTGGACATTCACCTTTTCTTGAAGAATTTATGGCACTGCAAATTTCTTGAACTAGTCTCACTCCAGATTTTAGACGTCTAGCTGCATAAACTGGAATACTTCTGTTTAGGATTTACACATACGTACAAATGTTAGTTACTGCAATTTGACTGAAGTGACCCTCTGCAGGGCTTACCATCACTCCTCCTGTGTTTGAATGCAGATTGTAGGTTCAAATGCAGGCTAGCTTGCCATCGAAAAATTATATTGAGCTCTGCTTACTGCTTGGTGTGGGATTTGATTTGAAGTGTTCTTAAGACACTCAGTCTTGCTGGCTGGATTCTGCTAAAATTCAAAGTCTGGTTATATTTGCATTCACAGTCTGTTGCATACAGAAACTTGCAGAATATGCACTGATGAGAGAATATACTTTGCAGCACCTGTCTTTAAGAGCAGTAACCAATAACTTTTATAATAAACCAAACTGGACAAACGTTGCAGCTTAAAAGTACTGTTCCAACTTTACTTCTCATATAGTACAGATGATGTGAGAGATATACCATTTACCTCAGGACTTGGGTCCCTACCATACCTCTAACATAACTGGATTTATACAGCTCTTTATATACACTTTTAGTCATGCATAAACATATACATTTCCTCTTGATATTCTATTTTAGAGAATTGCTCATCCTGTAGAAACAATACTAAGCTTCTTTGTTTAAGAATGTCTTGTAAGAGACCAGCTTTTCTGACAGTGTGAACATCCTGTATTCTATTTGGATCTTTGTACAAAAACATCTGTTCTTGTGCCAGTGCTGATAGTCATGTCCTGTTTTCCATGCAGAAAAACATATTTCTGAGAAAACACATTGTCACAGTGTCATAAACATATCCTGTTGTTTTAGGAAACATATTGTGTCCATCCTGTTATTTTAGGAAACATATTGTGTCCATTTTTTTATATGCAGAAAAACATGTCAGTGTTCTTTAAAAGCAGATTTTGCATTTTTGCTCTTGCATACATCCTGTTTTTAAGTTTGTAAGGGAAAAATGTCCATTCAGCAGGTTCCTTATTTTCCAAGCCATGGTCATTTAGTATGATTGCTGATCCCATATTACTAAACTCTGTTTCTGCATTTAAGCAAGCTTTTTCTTTCAGCATATTTACAACAGAATTAATTTCAGCCTTATATTCATAAAATCTAACAACTACCTTTTACTTACTCATCACTAACATTCATCCTACTTAGAACCCATGCTCCATGTATTGCTTTTACTTGTCTAATGCCTTATGGATGTTGCTCAAACCAGCACTCCATTGTTGTAAATACTGCACTTACTCACTTGTAGTTATGATCCTTATGCATCTGTTTGATCATTCTGTATAATTTTTGAGCAACTTTATTTTGTGTAAATATTGTAAACTGTCTTTAGAATCGACTATATTTGCTTATGTATAACATGGAGATTTTCTTCCCGGGCCACCACCGAAAAAAGACTTTTCCTGGCCCAGTGGTAATCAAATGTCAATAAAATAAATAATAATAATAATAATAATAAATAGTGTGTTGGGCTGACCAGGATGGAAGGGAAAAGCCAGAAGAGTGAGTAGTTGAGTAACTAATAGCACATTTGTGCCAGTAGAATAAAAGGACTTGTTTGCTCTCTCTCTCTCTCTCTCTCTCTAGTCTGCCATATTTGTCAGCCTGCACCATCTTCCTAGACCCCTTTTTATAGCCCACCTCCTATTCAAGGCTTTCTTACAGGTGTCTTTAGTATTATAATTTACAGCCCCCTTGGATAATTAGATCAATTTTTTCACTACAATATCTATGAAAAAAATGTTTTCCATTGTATAGCTGAAACCTTTTTTTAAAACACCTTTATTGAAGTGACACCCCGACCCTATGTGCAAAAATGGGAAAAAGGGATTGTGGATGGATGGATGGATGGATGGATGGATGGATGGATGGATGGACTGAATTATCATTTGCAACACAGGCAAAATTACATTTACATAAAATTAATCAAACTGTATTAACAAGTTCACATTTGCAAAATTCCTATCTTCTCTTAAACCTCATTCCTCCTTCAAAACATTTTTTTCTGTATGTATTGTTACAACAATTTCCATTTTTTTCTGTGTAATTAACTTGTGTCTTTTTCTAAAGATCACACTTGCTGTTCTGTTATTACAATATTCACTGCTTCAAGGATGGTTGGTTTAGACTTTGATTTTCATTTTCTGGTAATTGTTTTTTATGGCAGCCACCAGAATTAAACTTTGCAAGGTCTTACTATGTCTAGACAGTTCAGAATCTGTATCTCAGCTAAAAAAAGCATTTCCTTAGTTACACACATTTGCTTGCCCAGTATTTCTGACAGAGTACTCTGCAGGAATTTTTTAAAAGCCACCAGCTTATTACGGTCCGAAATCATATGCTGCTATGTACCTCTTTCTTCCCCATTACATCTTCAACATATGCCGTCTACCTGAGGAAAAATTCTTTGGAGTCTGCTTGGGGTATAAAAGTACCTATGCAAAACATTCCAGGCAAAAATTGTAAATCTTCTAGACTTTGTTGTATATTTCGGAGCCATACATACGTCCTCCAATTGTTTCTTTGTAAATTGCTTAGCTAATCTCTCTCTTCCCAATTCTGTCTGACCTCTCATGATTGATTTCTATAGCTATTGTGCCATATTTTATATGCCCCACTGATTATCTCTTTTTTTACAGCAGCTTCTTTTTAGATTCAACTAAAAATCTCAATCAATGCAAGTCTTTCACTTAGGATGGCCCTATCCATGTTCTTATAGGTTCATAGGTTTATACTAGGCTATCTGCCCTAAGGCATTTATAAGCCTAGCCCAAAGTTTTGTGGCTTACGCCCCCCCTTATATGAAAAAATACTGTGCCCATTAGTTTGTTGTGCCTCTGTCCAGCAGTGACACAGAGATGATTCCCGGGGTAAACCTACGATCTCCCATCCACAGGTCAAGATTTCTCTTGAACAGAGCCAGCGAGGTGCTCTGCCTCACATGGACCGGGATTTTATTCCACAGCATAGGGAGTCTCTGAGTGATAAATCTATCCCTTAGCCTTTATCTTGGTCTATATACTCTGATATCAGTCCCTGTTAGGGAAGGCAGTCTCTAGCCTGCTGTCCAAATATCTTCTTGGCCTCTTCCCATTCTATTACTTTTATTTGTTGCCAACACTTTAAATATCCTTCCATATTACTGTTGCAGTATAAATAACCGAAGGGAACTCCTGCCAAGGACAGCCCAACATCCAGTCAGTATACAAAGGCCTTTAGTACTTACAGGCATTGTATGTCACACATATATTCCCCATGCAAGGCATAAAGGTGGCATACAGATGCACACATTCAGAACTTTTTTGTGATCATTCCGAATACCATCACTGAATTTGGTCCAAATGCCTTTCTGCTGTGCTAGTTACTAAGCTGCATTTCAGACAAATGCTCTATTGGGGATTCTTCTTAGCTTCTTTTTTTCTTTAGCTTTGTTGGCTTCATGACATCCAGAAATGGAAAATGTCAGTGTGGGAGGCAGATTCCATATAAAGACCATTATGACTAGTGTCTTTTCTGTTTGAGTGCTTCCCACGACCATATGCAGTGTTCTATCTGCCAGGCGTTTGTCCCTTAGATCCTATGTAGTTATCACTCCTCTTTATCTATTTACCTCAAAAACAAACATCTTAAGCTGTTGGCTCAAAGACCTATGGTGAAATTTTCCCCGTACTGAAGGTCAGCCATCTGCCAAGAAAAAGGCCAAAAAACCTAGGTCTGATATGGCTGTTGTCCGGCCACCTCCAGATGTTTCTCTCGAGGCTAGTGGAAGCCCAAAGTATTGCTCTGTGGTTTCTTTGGATTCCACTGCTGTGACCCTGTTAGAGGCCAGCATGGATCAGATGTCTTGCACATCCTCAGAGTTTTTACAAGCATCTGCTGCTGACGTTGAGAGGGGAACCTTGGTTGATTATATCTGAGGAACCAAGGGGAATTCAACAGATCTTTGTTAGGGAGAGATTCCTACTATGCTTATTGAATGTTGTAAGGGGGATGACCTTCTGAGGGTGTTTCATGTGGAAATCCTGCAGAAAAAGAAGAAGAAAGCCAAATGTGACTCCTTTGCCCTGGCCCAGTAATCAAAGAGCCTCAATCCTCACCACTAGCACCAGTGAGGGGTGTGCACATTGGGGGGATAACAAATACATACACAGTAAAGTACAATTTCCCTTAAGAGCACACAGAGATCACAGTCAGTCTGGGACTGGTTTCTCCTTTTCTCTCCAGATTCCCAATAAGACTCCCCACTGGCACAGCTATAGGGTCCAGATCTCAGCCTAGTGGCCAAGTTAAAACCTTCAGCACCCTCTCTGTCCAACCAGTGCTTTGTGTCCCTGCCCAAGTAGCTAACACACACACACACACACACACACACACACACACACACACACACACACACACTTTAAGATTTGAGTTATATCCAAACACACAGACACTCCTGGGGAAGGCTGGCACAAGTTCTCCAGCTGTGCTCCCTTTCTGCCCAGACTATAAGGTAGTACTGACTGCCACCAGCCACTAATATCAGCTACTATAAGGCCGTTCCCAAAGGATGACCAATTTCACTGTGTAATATTACTGTTATCCAAACAGTAAGTGTGCCGAACAGCAAGACTATTGGACTGGCTTGGACAGTATCACCAAATACATGTAATGTACTCTAAGAGCTTAAATTATCCCTACACAAAACAACCACACTTGAAAGGTTTAAAAATATTTAATAATAAATAATATAAACACAAGAAAACTCTCATCAATTCAACACAGTGCTAATCAAGAGTTCAGAAATCACAGGAACTTTAAAACAATATTGTAGGATAGTCTGACATAAATATAGAAAACAGCTAGACTAATCTGGCTAAATTCCTATATAACTCTAAGAGAAACTATGTCCTAACCAACTTTACTTACAAGGCAAAGTGCTGGTGAGTTGTTGTCAGCTTCAGACAAAATCCAAAATGCTCAATCTTTCTCTCTCAGAAAGTCTTGAATTGATAACACAGTACTGCTGACTCATTTCACATTACATCATTTTTATCACTTCCCCTTTAGTTCCCAGACTAACAGAAACTCAGAATTTACATTTCTTTGTAGCTGCACCTAGCCAGGAAACCACGGCAATAAAATACACTTTTACATGTAAAATCTAGTAATTATCTCTGTCTTAATAACAATAGAAAGAATTTTCTAGCCCAGACATCTTGTCTCTGAGCTTGTGATCAAACACAGCTGTAATTCTTTACTTAACAGCTTTCTTCCAGCAGGGTGCACTGTGGTTACATTTTTGAAGTCCAGCATATAACACAGTTTTTTTTACATTTAGTTTTCTTTACATTTGCAAAACAAGCCTGTGGATTATATTACTATTTACAATAACATAGAATTATCTACAAAATTCTATCTAGCTAGGCTGGCAGACTTCACACCAAACATATTTCTTCTGCAGTAAAGGATTCACAAAGTGAATGGTAGGATTTTACTCAGGGGTTATTCAATGCATTAATGGCTTTAAAGCCTCCTCAAGTGATGTCTGTGTCCGTCACTCCCTAGTATTCCACTCTTCTTAAAAGACCTAGGGAACTGGATTCTTCAGATGAGGATCCGAATTAAGAGGAAAAGTCCTGAGCTTACTCTTCTCAAATACCTTTTCCCTTGAACTATGGCTCACAGGAAGAAGACTCTGTTAGTCCATATTCCCCTCTGGAGGAACTATCCTTTGGGGATACTATTGCTCGCCTGATGGAGTTTTTTAAGTGGGATTGTTCTCAAGTCTCTGACATTTAGAAAAGGTATTATGAGCTCCTCCAGAAGCAGTGCTCTAAGCCACTGGATGGTCCACCTGTTCTGACAGCCCTTCTGAATACCTTTTCAGCAGCTTTTGTAGCTCCTGATTTTCAGCCCACTGCACAGAAGAAACCTGATAGATTTTACAAGTTGCCTGACAAATGTAAACTTCTTTATAAATGCCCTTCTTCTGATCCTTCTGTAGTGTCTGTATCTTCTGACTTGCCCCCCCAATATGTTGCCTTCTACCAAGTTGCTTCCTTCAGATAAGGATAGTAGGGCCATGGAGAGGCTGGGCAAGAAGATTTATACTGCTGCCACTTTATCCTTTTGGGACATGAACTACCAGGCACATATGACCAGGTATGTTTTGGTCCTCCTTTATCAGGTTTCCAAAGTGGTTTCTGACTTTCCTGACTATGAAGGAAAGCATCTGCCCTTTCCCTGTTGGGGTCTACCTCCCAAGTTGCTCACCACTTTATCAAATGGAACTATAATGCAGCTAATGCCGCCTCTAGGGCTGCTGCCTTTGGTATAGTTATGAGATGTTACTCTTAGCTTTGTCTTTAGGTTTTGCCTGATGATTTTAAGGCTAAACCATTAGATACTCCTTTGGATAATAAAAATCTTGTTGGTACTGCTGCTGCTGAACTTTTCAAGTCTCTCTAGGATAAGGGTAAAGCCTTACAGGAGTTGAAACATATTTTTGTTTCTCCTATTCCCTTGTTTCAGAGGAATGATCTTTCCATATCTGCTTTTGTTCATAGGCAGTCTCATCCTATGCCTAAAGGGAAAAAGGTTCTAGACATGTTCCTCCTACTAAGTCTACTCAGACTCCTACATCCCAGAAACCTGCTTTTCAGGATAAGCTAAGTACCATTTGACAATTTGTTTCCCTTTTCCTCAGCCAGGTTCTCTTTTCTCATCCAGATTGGTTAAGGATCACAAAAACTTGTGGGTTCTGTCCATTATCTGCCAGGGTATTTTAAGGTTTGCAAATCCTTTCCCCCCATTTTGAGCATTCCACACCCTCCTCAGGAACAACTAGTATTTTGCCTGCTGGACCTGTTCAAAGAGTTTGCCACTAGATTGTGCTCATAGGGAATGTAAACTGCTTGAAGATCTTACCAATTCTGGATCTTTTCTGACTCAACACCCTTCTCAAGATTCCTTTCTTTTGGATGCTGTGTCTTCACACTTTATTCCACCTTCTCTTATCACAGGCCTTCCTGGTGTCTCTGGATCTCAAAGATGCCTATCTTCATATCCCCATCCACCCCCTTTTCAGAAAATCTTTGCATTTCTCTGTTTCCTCCTTGAATTTTCAGTTCTCTGCTTTGCCCTTTGGCCTATCTACTGCCCTAAGGGTATTCATCAAATGCGTTGCTCCTGTTATTGCCTTTTGCAGGATGCAAGGAGTTTCCTATTTGGATGATTGGCTCATTCAAGTTTCTTCCCCTGATGCTCTGCTTGAAGATCTAAAGTTCACTGTTTCCCTGTTGCAGACTATGGGGGTTCACAATAAGCTTGCAGAAATCAGCTCACCTGATGGCTTCTCAGGATCATATTTTCCTCAGTTGCAGGCTTCAGACCATTCTCATGCTGGCATCTCTGCTTGCTCCTAAGGCCCTGTCTCTCACTGCCTTTTTCCAGTCTCTTCTTCCCCTGTCTTCAGTCATGGCAAGGGAATTTCTCAGGGCTCTCAGGATCATGGCTTCCACCATTCCCATGCTCCCTCTAGCCAGACTCCATATGAGAAAGCTTCAGTGGCATCTAGTCAGTGTGTTACCAACAATGCCACCCCATGGACTTCCAGGTATCCTTCCTTCCCTGCCTCAAGCTTAAACTTCAATTGTGGATTCATCAACTTTTTCCTCAATGCGGGGCTTCCTTTCCAGGCTCCAGTCCTGACTCAAGAACTCTTTATAGATGCCTCAGACAGGGGATAGAGTGCCTCTTTCATCCCCATCAAGGTTCAGGATGTTTGGCCTCTTCAACAGTGGTTGGACCACATCATTATAAAGGAGATACATGCTCTGCTTCTATTCTGTTCAGGCTTTTCATTCTCTCTTTCATCCTGGGTCCCTCAAGATTTTCACAGACAATACCACAGCAATATGGTATGTCAACAAGCAAGGGGGTACAAGGTCCTGTCTGCTTTGCAGACTAGCTCTTCAGGTCTGGAATCCTAGTTGTCCAGTATCACATGACTCTACAGGCAGTTTACATTCCGTCAGAGAACAATCTATTGGCAGAGTCTTTGAGCAGGTCCAGCACACAAGCTCACGAATGGATGCTTCACAGAGATGTGTTTCTGGACATTGTCCATCATGGGATATTCCTCAGGAAGATCTTTTTGCCTCCACTCTGAACAGACAACGTCCTCTATTTTGGTCCAGAGCCCTACATCTTCTGACTTGGAAAGTAGACACCCTGTCTTTTCCTTGAAAGGGGATGTTTCTGTATACCTTCCCTCCACTTCCTCTCTTACTACAAGCCTTGAACAAGATCAACCAGGACTTTCCCAAAATATTGCTAGTGACTCCCTTTTGGTGCAGACAGCATGTGTTCAACCTTCTTTCTCACTTGGCCGGGGATAAGCATCACAAGTTACCTTAGCAGGTAGACCTTCTCACACAAGACACGTGGTCTCTTATCCATCTTCATTTAATCACTCTTCAAGTGATGCTGTGGGTGATAGGGTTTTGATCCCTTTCAGGCACTTCTTTTCTGATAACGTTCTTCAAGTTTTGTAAGAGGCCAGGAAACCTACTACCAGAAAAAGATATCTGTCCAAATGAAAAAGATTTTCTGCCTGGTGCCTCGCTTGCTTGCAGGATCCCCTATCTGTGGAGATTTCTCTGGTTCTGTCTTATTTGTGTGATCTGCTCCCCATTGTGTTAGCATATTCTTCAGTTAAAGCTCACCTGTCAGTATTTTCTGCTTGTCTCCCCTTACATCCTCCTTTGGCCTCTAGATTTGAGGTCAAGCAGTTTCTTAAAGTGTCCTTCATATCAGGCCTCCTGGGAATCCTATCCCACTTTCTTGGGATCTCAACTATGTTCTTGAAAATTTCACTGAAGCTCCTTTTCAGCCTGCTTCTTCAGCTTCCTTACAACATTGTATTTGGAAGATTGCTCTCCTTTTGGCTCTCACTTCAGCCAAGAGAGTCTCTGAATTTCAGGCTCTCGTGGTCATTCCTCTTTTCTTCATTTTTCACAGATGCAGGGTGTTTCTTCGTACTAATCTGTCTTTGATGCCCAAGGAGGTTAATGAGATTTCCCTTAATCAGTCTATTCATCTTCCCTCTTTCTCTTCTCTACAGTCTGCCAGTGAGATGGTTCTTCACACCTTGGATTTGCACAGAAAGCTGAGATATTATTTAGACAAAATTAAAGTTATCAGCAAATCTAAACCGCTTTTTATTTCCTTTCATCCCAGGTATTTTGTTTTGGCTGTTTCAAAGCAAACCATCTCTTCCTGGATGTCTAAGACCACTACTTTTTGTTACTCTCTTCATGTAAAATGTCTCTCCTCATCAGTAAAGGCTCACTCTACCAGGGCTGTTACCTCCTCTGGTGCTTTTTTTCAAGGAGCTGGATACCATTTCCATCCTTGATGCTACTACTTGGTCCTTTGTTTATATTTTGACTAAGCATTGCAAGTTGGATGTCATTTCCAGGGCCAGAGCTAGCTTTGCCAGAGCTATCCTGCATGGGTTTCTGGAGGGCTTTTATGTGTTATCCTCCTCCCAAGTTTCCTCTTGAGCTTTTGTACTCTCCCTTCAGTTATGAATACTGCAACCATGATATAGATATACAGTTGTGTAAAATCTTACCATAACAGTACATGTCCTTCTCTTCACTATTGCAATTTTTGCTCCCTCCCTCCTGCTCTAGTCTTGTTCTTTCTTGCCCTCCTGGCCATGGGGTTCTTCCCCTTTTTCTCCTTCTGGATGCACTTTTTTTCCTTATCCCTAGGAACATTCTATGCCTCCTGGGGTTTTTCCAAATCTAAATGCGTGCATCTGTATGTCACCTTTATGCCCTTACCTTGCACTGGGTGCATATATGGATGTATGATGCCTATAAGTACTAAAGGCTTTGGTATACTGGTCAGATGTTGGGCTAGCATAGGCAGGAGATCCCTTCAGTTATGAATACTGCAACAGAAAAGAGAAGGACATCTACTGTTATGGTAAGATTTTGCACAAATTTACTTTCCTTTGCCAGCTTCCTCCAGTAAATTGCAGTCCCCTCTTGCCTATTCTGTGCACTGATAATTGTAGTCCTTCCTGTCAGCAGAATCTACTTTCTCCATTACCGTGCTGCCTTAGTTCTTAATATACTTTCTGCTTCTCTATGACTGTAATATTCTGTATGACTGTTGCTATTTTCCTTAAGGATCTGCATCCAAAATCTCACTCTTTCCTTATTTCTTGAATCCCCTGTCACTCATCTTGTCTTACAAATAAAGCCGAATGGGGGGTAGTTCATTTATATGCTTTATTATGTAGAAATACATCAGGATAGATAGCGGCAGTACAAACTATAAATTAACTGATTAACTGACAGAGTACACAGACATACATGCTTTAATCTCAACAGCTTACTGCAAAATGGTAATCACGCTCAAATGTGCTCAGTATTTATATACTTGTGCAAGCTGGGGTGCCTTCTGTGTGGAGTCTGCATGTCCTCCCTGTGGTTGCGTGGGTTTCCTCCGGATGCTCCGGTTTCCTCCCACATCCCAAAGACATGCTGTAGGTGGATTGGACACTCTAAATTGGCCCTAGGAGTGAGTGCATGCATATGTGTGCCTTCTGTGGAAGGTTGGGCACCAGGCTGGCAACTTGACACCGTAATAACTCCACTGCTAATCATGAGCGAACAGGTGATCTGCTGTGGTGACCCCTAACCAGGAAAAAGCCGAATGAAGAAGAAGAAGGTTTATATACTTGTGCAAGCCCCTAGAAAGCTTCTTAAAGGTATACATACATATTGATCTACATCCTCCTTCTTTAATGAATTGCCTACAATATAATGACATCTGAAAAAAGAGACATGCAATTGTACAAACAATAAGAAATTAACACAACACTTATGTCCTTATGTCCAAGTTGCCATGTATCTGGAACATGGTCTAGAAATGTGAACTGATCTAGTGATATAGCAATCAGAACTGGATTTAGCAACAGAGTTGTTATTGGTGAACAAATAGATTCTGGAGCTTCATTATTCTTCTCAGGAACAGGGATAATTACTGGAACATCCTCGGGAACTGGAATGCTGGAAAACTCACTCTGAGATAAAGAGTCTTTCTTGCAAGTATGGTACTGCAATACAGGCTAGGACACCAGGATCAAATGCTTATAATTACACTTAAATTCTGTTCCTTGCGATTCCACAGTGTATGATCTCAGCTTTGGACATACACTTTTAACAAATCCAATCCAATCGAAACCTTTGGATGCCTGCATCCTCACTATCTCTCCTTCACGTAATGGATTGAGCAGTTTGCTGGTCCTAGCGGAATAGGACTTCTGGGATAAGAGCTTCTTCAACAGATTGGCTTTCACTGATCTGTTATTCTTGGCACATGGAACCAACAATGTGTTACTAATAGGTAATGTGGTTCTGGTTTGTCTCAACAGAAGTCTCTGTGCAGGTAAACCAAGATGTTTATCATGAGGAACATTTCTGAGATTCAAGAGATTCAGGAAAACATTACTATTGCCTTGTTTTGACTTCTCTAGTAATTGTTTCACATTTTGAACTGCACGTTCTGCCAAACCATTTGACTGTGGATACTCAGGGCTACTTGTAACACAAGTAAAGTCCCAATCTTCAGCAAATCTTTTGAACTGTTGGCTTGTAAACTGTGTACAGTTGTCAGAAATAACTGTGAGGGCTACCATGAACTGCAAAATGATGCCTCATCTTGGTAATGACAGTACTAGACACCTGATTAGGAAGTAGGTCAATCTCAAAACAATTTGAATAAGAGACTACTAACACAAAGGAATGTTGTCCATTCCACTCAAAAATCTCTGCAGCTACTGTCAACCAAGGTAATTCAGGAATCTGGTTTAGCTGAAGTGGTTCTTTCTTTTGATGTGCTTAGTACTATTACATACAGGACAAGGTAGAAATACTCTCTCAATGTCTTGCAATATAGAAGGCCAAAATACTAGTCCTCTTGCCCTTCTTTTCAGAGAGAGGACTCTGAAGAAGCCATTAGTGTTTTATGGTGAAAGCACTCAGTCATATTGGAGCTAAATAAACTTCTTTGTAATGCATTACTGCCTAGGTGGTTCATTTTTTATTTTTTATTTGTTTACTGTTTTTTTAGCCTTTTAGGCTATTTTGCCATTTTATTTCTCAACATAGTGACTAGAGAATGGTGACCTGTTTCAATCTGGATAGGTCTACCATAAATATAATCATGGAGCTTCAAACATACAAACACAATTGCCTGGAGTTCTTTCTCTATCTGAGCATACTGCACTTCAGTTTGGGTAAGAGTTCTCATTGCATAGGCTACAGGTCTACCCTCATGAAGAATGACTGCACCAAGACCAAATTTCAAAGCATCACAAGAAAGGGTAACTGTTTTGTGAACATCATAGTATCTGAGAGTTGGTGTACTGGCAATTCTCTGTTTCAGGACATCAAATGCTCTTTGGTGTTGTTCTGACCATGACCAAATACATCTTTGTGTGTCAGCTCTCTGAGTGGTGCTGAAAGTTGGCTCAAGTCTGGAAAGAACTTGCTAGATAGTTAACCATGCCAAGAAAACATTGCAGGGCTTGAACATTGTCTGGAGTTGGCATCTCAAGAATAGCAGTTTGGTTGGAAGGATCTGGCCATAAGCCTGAACCAGTAAATAAATGACCAACATAAGTGACTTCTCATAGCCTGAATTTGCACTTCTAAGGATTCAGCTTAAGATTCACTTCACATGCTCTTTCCAGAACTTTCTTGAGGTTTCTGTCCTGCTCAGCTTTACCATTACCTCCTACTAGAATATCATCTACTATAATAGCACATGGATACCCAGAAAAAAATTTGCTCCATTGCACAACGGAAGAATTCACTGGCAGAATTTATCCCAAATGGCATTCTCAAAAATTTGTAGCTGCCAAAATAAGTACTGAAAGTGGTTAGCAATGAGGATTTTCTGTCAAGCAGTATTTGCCAAAATGAACTCTTTGCATCTAAGAGAGAAAAACAGTGGCATTTGGCATAAGAGCAGTGACTTCTTCAACTGTATGCATAGGATGATGAGGTCTTTTTAGTGCTTTGTTCAAATCTTGTGGATCTGTAAATATTCTTTTTTTTTTTAAAACAGGTTTATTGTTTTAACATACAAGAGAAATATCATAACAATTTTATACAAGTAATTAAAAATAGATATGATTATAACATTCAACAAAACAACTAAAGTATTTACAAAGACATCCACTACAATCAGATCAATTAATTAAACTAAAATACCATGCTATTGAAATTAGGATTTTTTTAACAATTTTTGTAAATTATCCCATACAATATAATAAGATGTTTTTCTAGTTGTTCTTGACCTAATTGTGTTTATTTCCATATGGCACACTATATTCATAACATTTTAAATTCATTGAATGAAGGAGGTGTATCTGAAATCCAATTTCTGGTTATTATTTTCCTAGCCACTGCTAGAATAGACCATAACAAGGGAAGCTTAACCTTTTTAACACTTTGAGGTACAGGTGTGTTGAATAATATAAGAGATTTAGAAATAATGAAATTATCTGTAAAAGAGCCTGCAAAAATTCATTAATTGACTTCCAGTATTCTTTCAATTTTATACAGTCATAAAACATATGAGTCCAGTCAGCATTAATTTCTACATTACATCTCTTATATAGATTATCTTTATTATTTATTTTATTCATCATCAAAGGTGTATAAAAAGATCTATGTAAAAATGTCCATGTATAAAGTCTCCAGACAATGGAAGATGTAGTTCTATAGGCAGATTCCAATATATATTGTTTATCTTGTTGATTTGGTGGGTCCCCATTAATAGAAGTGAAATAATTCCAGTATGTATCTACACTGTAAAACGTTTCTTGTCTGATAATTTTATGTATGTATGAAAGTTTACCTTTATCAGAAACTTTATGTTGTAAATTTAATATCAAGTAATCAATCAGTGTTGGAATAGATTCTTTAACTGTTATAGACATTAGATCTATTTTATTAATGAGATGTTGTCTAAAGGTCTGAACCTCTAACCAGCAAGTTTCTCTTAGATCAAATTCTTGTTTTAAGAAATCTAGATTTTTAACTTTATTATCAGATATCAACTGATACCAGTACTTTAGATCATTATCTATAGCTAAATGAGTTCCTTCAGAAGTAGATGACAAAAGCATACCCTGAGTATACATTATAGGGAATATAATAAAATTCCATTCCCTATACTTAGTGTGCATGAATATAAAGTTACGATAGCTAATAATAATATTTAATGGGTAACAAACCATATGTTTAGGTGTAATAGGTGAAGTACAAAATTCCTTTAGTAACCATAACATGGAGTTATTTACAATCATATTTTTATGTGTTAAGGAGATTTTCATGAAGTGCATACTAATTAGCTCCCAATAATCTTTCCATTTTGACATATGACTGATCTATTAATAAAGTAATAACTTTTACAATAGAAGAGATAGTATATAAATTAAAGTCTGGAAAAGAAATACCCCTTGAGACCAGCTATTAGTATGTTTCTTTAATGCAATCCTAGGTCTATTAGGTGCCCATAGGAAATTTAACATTAGTGTATTCAGTTTCTTGATAATTATTTGTGTAGGTGGAAGTATTATTGATTGTATTAAGTATAAAATCTTGGGGAATATTATCATTTTAATAATTGTAAGTCTCTCCTCCATAGTAAAAACATATTATTCCAGGTATTAAAAAGATTTTGTATATTAAGAAAACAGGTATTATAATTATTATATATAATAGATTTAATATCTTTAGATAGTATTATACCTAAATAAGTTATCTGACCTGAATTGGGTACATATTTAGTAAAATCACTAATGAGAATATTTTTTCGTGTATATATAGGTAGCATTTTAGTTTTTTCTTCATTGAATATTAAACCAGAAATACTTTTAAAATTCATCATTTTATCGAATAGAGACTGCATAGGAGAATTAGATCCTGCTGATGTAATTAGAACATCATCTGCAAAAAGTTGAATTTTGGATGTTGTATTTTCATCTATTTTAAAACCTTCTATGTCAGTACTGTTTCTGATCAAATTAGCCCAAGGCTCCATTACTAAAGTGAATAATAGTGGAGAAAGTGGACATCCTTGTTTTGTACCTTTAAAAATGGGTATTTTTTTGTGAAACATATGTTCCTACCTTAATATAAGCCAATGTTCATTTGTATAAATGCTCAATTAGGTTTACAAATGCATCTGAGAAGTTTGTGCACTTCAGTAAGGTAAACAGATAGTCCCAACTTACTGAATCAAATGCTGAACTTATATCAAGACTAATAAGTGTTAAATCTTTCTTTTTCCTATTTGCAAAATCGATTAATGTTAAAGTTCTTCTTATATTATCAATACAATGAAGCCTGTCTGATCTATATCTATAATGCCGGGGATGATTGTCTTCAATCTATCAGCAAAAATACTCATAAACAATTTATAATCAACATTAAGTAATGAGATGGGCCGATATGAAGTACATCTAGTTGGATCTTTATTAGGTTTTAAAATTGGCGAAATAAATGTATATTGCCAAGATGGGGGGGGGGTTATTAACTCAGTTTGGGCCAAAATAAAAACCTTATGTATTAATGAATATGTACTTTTAGAAAGGATTTTATATATCTCTGGTATAATACCATCATTACCCGGTGCTTTGTTTGATTTAAGCTTATTTATTTGTGTAATAACCTCTGTATATGAAATACTTTTGTCCAATAGTTTAATCTGTTGTTTATTAAGCTTTTATTCATGTTTGTGGTTATAAACTCCTTTATTTTATCTTTAGGTTCCATGTTAATGTTATTATGGTTAATCTTGTGAAAGTGATTTCTAAATTCATCTAGTATTTCTGGTATACTAGAAACATTCTTCTTTTCCTTAGAGAAAAGATTTCTTTGATATGGTTTTGTTTATTCAACCTTTTTGTTTTATTTTTAAGTCTATGTAAGTATTTGGGGCTTATTGAATAAGACAAAACTTGTATTTCTCTAAAGTTATTTTAACTTTATGAGTTAAAATTTCTTTGTATTTCTCATTTAGTTTGTTTATTTCTTCAATAACTTTCTTGTCCATAATATTTTCTTTATTATTATGTTTATAAGAGTCTAATTTACTTTGAATATCTAACAATTCCTTATCCCAAGATTTCCTTTTATTATTATACCATCTGATACTTTGTCCATATAGATATGATTTTAAGGCATCCCAAACATAGACAATGGAGACTTCAGGAGTATTATTTATGTCTAAAAATGTTTTACTTCTGAAAGTATATATTCTTTATAGTCTTTTAGTTGAGTTAAGTATGCTGGTATCCTTTTGATCTGAACATTATGAGTATTTTTATCATGAATTCAAAACAATTGAATTATGATCAGATATAGGACATGAAATGATTTTGGAATTAATTAAATCTGTTACCATCTGGTTAGAAATAAAGACCCTATCTATTTTTGAATAAGTTTTGTATCTGTTAGAAAAAGGTGTATGGTAATGAATTTGAATCTATCTGATTATTAATATCATTCAAATGATAAGAATTAGCAAAATCATTTAAATGTTTTGCATTAGATGTAATTCTTCTTTTTCCTATAGTGGTAGTATCACTTTCATGTAGTATACAATTAAAGTCACCAGCTAAAATAATATCTCCTATAGAGAATGATATGATCTTATCAAGATGATGTTTCACTGTATTAATACCAATTCCAGGTATCCAATATACATTAATTAAAGTGTAAGTCTTCCCATTAATTTGTATTGTAACCATACAAAACATTCCTTTGTCATCCTGATAAGACTTAATGGTTTTAGGAATGGGCATACTTTTATTCCATAAAATAGCCACTCCTCTTTTTTTTGAGTGTGCTCTGAACTAACCAATACTGTATATTTGTTTGTGGCTAGTTTATCAATATCTTTTTTTCAAGAGATGGGTTTCTTGCAGGAAGACTAAGTTGGCCTTATGTAAATTAATGTATCTTATTAGGCTTGCCCTTTTACACGGATTATTCAATCCATTAATGTTTAAAGAAATTCCTTTTAAAGATGTCATTTGGCATTTTTAAAACTTAAGAATCTTATGATCAAAATAACAAATAACAACATAAGTAATGTTACATCTCCTCCTTTAGGTGTACCTTTAAATATAGCTGTATTTATTGAATCTCTTATGGGATTTTGTATAGGATTCAATTTTGTTTGTAGTGACAATGAGTGTCCAAAATATATTTTGGATGTCAAAACTATATACATATAACAATGAACAAGTGAAAATAATGTAAGGATTAAACCTTGCATCCAGCCTGGAGTTAAAAACTCCAACTTAGAGTAGTATTTACCACTCAAGTTAACCCCCTACCCTAAGCAGCAGTACCTCAGCTACCACCTTATCAATTTAATACTGGTTATAGCTAACTTAAATTAACAGCTTTCAATTCAATTATCTAGCAAGACAAAACTACACATTTGATAAAACAGCATCATATAAACTAAAATAAACTTTTTTTTTTTTAAAAACTATTCATACTACTATATACATCTATGTAATATAATACACTTGTATTCAAATAGCATTCAAATAATCTTGATATTAGGAACCAAGAGGAGAGAGAGAGAAATAAAAGACGTGAAAGAGGGAGAGAGAGTGAAAGAAAGAGAGAGAGAAAAAAAAAAGGAAGGCATATTTACATATTAATTTATTCAAAGTATGTAAAAATAAGTTCTAACATTCATTTAAATCAAAAACTTGGCTAATATGGTTCAGACATTACATATATTAAGATGCATCTATTTTCTGTCATGTAAATGCAGTCAACAACTTCCAAAAAAAACCCCTTGAATTGCTTCTATATGAGCATTTTACTCATACTCATTATTGTCAATAGAATAAAATATTATATTTATAGAAATTGTTATAAATCATACTGCATAGTTATGCAAATTCTCAGAAACACTTGCATTATTGTAAAAAAAGCCATCTGTATTTTGTATGTCTATACTACTGCTTTAAAATATATCACATGACAATTTCTTCCAGAATAGAGTTATAAAGTTATTTATGCTTGTCAATCAGATGAATTAAATGAGTTATAGTAATGTATATGTTTGGAACATAAGTTTTTAACACAGATTAGTATGCTGCAGTCAAGTAGATTTTCAAAAACACTTGAATAAATGTTTCATTTTTTATGCCTTCTAAAATAAGACATTTACTTACTACAAGAAACTGCATCATTTAAAATCATTATAACTGACATATTTTATGAATTATAACATAGATGTTTAAGTAATTATATAAAATAACTCACATTTAAATGTTAAAGAGTTCATTTTCCTTCACATAGTCGCATTTGCATCAGTTATACTTCCTGGTAGAGTGTTCTTCCTGAATCTGCAATGTGTCAGTGTGATATCTAGGTCAAAGGTCAATTTGACTGCTTTCAGCTTCTCTGTGAGAATTCTGAGAGTTGAAGCTTTTAAAACAACTCAAGGACACTGTTCATGAGGCAGCACACATCCCAGATTGTCTCCCTTAACATTTTGGTGGGAAACTTGTTAAAAACTAGTGACAAACATTCATTTAGCAGTGTAAATGCATCAAAACATGACAAAACCTTTGCGATGTATTTTACAGGTTATTACAGCCTCTATGTAAGTGAAATTAAGCCCAAAGTTATTAATAAGTAATAAAACTCAATATTTTTGTCCCAACTCAATTTTTATGCAAATCTTATTATTTACTGTGTCTATATGATCAAAAGCATTTCTATATATTAATATGAAAAAAAATAAAGAGAAAGAATAAAGAAAAGAAAAAGAGAGTAGAAAATAAAAGAGTGTAAAGCAGAAATAGAAAAAATCTAAGAGAAAGCTATAAGAAGTATATACAATGGAATATTACTTGCTGTTTATATTAATAGAGTTAAAAATAAAACATATTATTTACTATTATTTAGTTCTAATTATTATTAGTTAAAGCATGACAGATTATTTACAAACAAGTATAAGCAGTATAATCAAGAAAGTATAATTAGGAATAGCATTTGAAGAACATATAATCTTTTTACAAGGAATAAATATGTTATTATTCCATTTATCATATTTTCATTACTCATCTCTCTCAGCCCTCCCCCACCCTTTACCCACTACATAATCTAAATAGAATGTCATTGTTTAAACAAAGAAAAGAAGAAAAGGAGAAAAAAAAGAGAAAAAAAAATGTATCAAATTACTGACCTTACTTCTCTTTTTCAGAAAGAGAAACAAATTGAATAATAGCTTGTTATTAGTTCCTCAGATATTTTGACTGGTTATGAAACAAAACATTTCTTTGCACACAGAGAATAACTTTGATTAAATCTTTTTCAGAATATGTGTGGCTTTCTGGAAATGCAGGAACTATATTTAAAAAGATTAATGATTAAGTAAAATGATGAGAGAAAAAAAAGAAAAAAAAACATAGAACAAATCATTTGTTTTTTAGTCTCTTCTTCTTCTCTGAAGTCTTCTACAAAGTTTCAGTTGCCAGTCTCTTTAATGAAGGACTAGCCCATTCCATTTCCTCTATTTTATCCAAAATCTTATTTTTTTTGATAAACAGTAAAGCAGAGTCTAAGTCATCAAAAATTTTAGGACCATCAGGAAGGAAGATTTTTAGCTTGGCAGGAAACAGAAGGTATGTTTTAAACTGTGATTTTTTAAGCTCCCTTATTAGTGGCAGAAAAACTTTTCTTTTAGATATTACCAAGGAAGAATAGTCATTGTCAAAACGCACAGTTGTCTCATTAATCTTAACAGGAGCTTTAGCCCAAGCAGATTTAAGAACCATCTCTTTATCAAAAGATGATAGAAATCTAACTATAACTGATCTAGGATAGTTTTTGTTAGAGTTAGTATTAGCTATAGATCTATGTGCTCTTTCGATACCAAAAGAGAATGCTTCTGGTAAGTCTAAAGTTTTAGGAGCCATGTTGTTAAAAAGAAGTAATATTGTTACCTTCAATATTTTCTGGCAGTCCAAAATCCTAATGTTATTAGCCTAGATCTATTTTCCAGGTCATCCAGCTTTGTTTGTAAATGTGTATTTTGTTTCAGCAGAAACTCAATGTTGATTTCCTCTTCTTGGATTCTATTTTCCATGTCATTCACAGCTTCTTCTATGCCTGTCATCTGGATCTTCTGTTGTTGCAGGTCTATATGTAACAAGTCTATTTGTTTTGTAGTTTTTTCTATGAAGGTATCTATTTTAGTATCCATTTTATCCATCTTAGCAGTAAGTTGCTGGATTATAGTTATCAAAGACTGAAGATCTTTCTTGATGCTGGAGTCTTGAGAATTTGTCTTACTGGAACTCATTTCAGACTGATAAACTGACAGGAAAATTTCCAAAGTAATTTCTGACAGTAATAGTGTTAAAATTTCCTTTCTTTTTTAGATATAGTTCAAGAACTATATAAAACAAACATATTTAGAAAGAAAATTACTTCAAAAATTAATTTTTTAAGTAATTAATTCCTGTCAGTGTAATGAAATTGGTGGAGCTGAAGAAATCTGCTGCTATCCTGTGTTCATCCTTGGCCACGCCCCCGATCTGTAAATATTCTGATATCATCTGAGCTTTTCTTATGAGCTATGACCATGGAAAATACCCATTCAGTCAGTTTGTCGCCTTGACAAATTATACCTTGCTGCACCATTTTATCTAGCTCGGCTTTGACTCTGTTCTGAATAGCTACTTCCTGAAGTTTGCATAGTTTGTCTTCGAAAAAAACAGCATAGGTAATGAAAATAGTGGTCTTTCTAGCTAACATCATGGACTTCCTTGTTGAATGAAAGCAGTCCCATTTTAAACTGTCTCTGAGGCCTAATAATGATTGTACATGCCTCTTTACCACATAAAATAGCAGGTCATAGCTGTTCCCAGCTGAGCAACATGAAAGTATTACTGAACCTTCAGTATGAATTTCTTCACCACCATAAGCAGCAAGTTTCGCACAATTTGCCAAATCAAGTTGCTCACCAGCACATATTCTAGCAAATGTTTCTACTGACATAATATTGCACTTTGAACCTTTGTCTATTTTGAGTTCTGTGGGTCTCCCATTTATCCGAACAGTACAAAATACTTCACTCTTTGCCCATAAATCTACTTCACTGACTGTTTCATTAAGCACAGACACACCATCAACATAAAAAGTAGGGTCACAGCTTTCTAATTGTTCGACTTGTTTCTTGGAATGTTCTCTTTTAATAAAAAAAAAAAAGTCCCTTATTTGATTTACAAACCCTTTTAAAATGAATCCATTTATTACATTTGTGGTATTGCTGGCCAAAAGCTAAGGACTTTTCTCTTTTGGGTTCATGATTTCCACCACAATTATGACAGTAATAAAACTAGGTAGCAGCCGATTCTTTGAGTTGGGTGACTCACTCTTGTGCTTCACTGAGACTGTGCATACTCTGGAACTTGCTAGAAAGTTACGGGGTTTACCAGTGAGTGTTGAAAGGGTCTCAGTTACTGCCATGTGCTTGGGCCTGTTTCTTTTAACCACATGCTGCATACTATCAACATTGGCCTTAGAAGTTACTAAAATCATGCATTTCTCATTTGTAAGCATATTTGTGTGTTTTTCTGTAAGCTCATATATCTGACAAATCTCAATGCCTTATTCAAAGTTAAATCATTGTCATGAAGGAACATCTTTCTCACAGCATCATCTTTAATACCACACATAAGTGTGCTTTTATCAACTCAACCCTTAAATCACCAGATCTGCACGCTTTAGCCTTGTTTCTCAAATCCATTGTATATGCTGCAAAAGTTTCACCAGGCTTTTGATCTTTTGTGCAAAATAAGTGCCTCTCCATTTTAATATTTGTTTGGGGGTTATACATTTCTCTAAATTTACATTTTAAGCACTCAGGGTCTTCTCTTGATTCAGCTGGTACAACTATATGGCAGTTTTACCCCCTCTCCTGCAAATACAGTAGGTGCATACACAAATGAGCATTCTTTTTCTATGGCTTCTGAACCAGCTAGATTAAGCAGAATAAATGGCTTTGTACAATCATATTTATCAGAAAATTCAGCTCATATAAAAATATTGTACTCTTGCTCAAACACTCTCCAATTCTCTGCAATATATAGTAATACCTAAAGATGGTAAACAGCCATCAGATCCAACTTCATATAGGCCCATTTACATTTTAAAACCATGATTATAAAGTGTTTATGTCTATAATTGCTAAAAGAATGTCACATTTTAAAACCATGATTATAAAGTGTTTATAATTGTTAAAAGAATGAATGGTAAAGGTGTTGTCAGAATGTATATCTATGGATCAGTGTAGTTTTGTGGAGCAGAGATAAACATTTGATAACATTACCAGAACAATGAGGATCTAGAGGGAAGCAGAATGTAAGAAAATACTGCTGTTGTTGGTGGGTCTTGAAGCAGAGAAAGCATCTTAGAGAGTAAGCTAGAATTATATGAATAGGGCAATGGAAGCATTTACATTTCCTGTTACTTTGTAAAGTTCACACTGTATAAGATAAAGAACACCTTTTATATGTTAATAAATGAGAATATTATCCCCGTATAAATGTGCGATCTCAGAGTTGGTATATTTAAGTAGCGGAGAGTGAATTATCCCTACTGCACATTTAACTCACAAAAACAGGTCAGAAAAGAATTTCAGTATCAAAGCTTACTTAAATGATTTCTAATTCACCAATATAAAACAAAGCACTCAGAATGCTCTAAATGAAATGAAATTTCCCAGAGCTTTATCACTTTCTTCCCTACTAGCTTCAAAATTTCCACCAGAATACCATATATTCCTGCAGATTGTTTACACATCACCATTTTTATCTCATCGCCTCTTATCTTAACTGTTAGTTGTTGAGCCTCATCTACCTCTAACCTTGTCATGTTTAGGTCTTCTATAAATATTTCCATTTGTGTTTTTTCTTGATTTCCCCACTTCTCTGCTTTATACAAATTTTCGTAAAATTTCTGAAATATTGTAATACCTCTATAGGATCTCTGGTTATTTATTTATTTATTTATTTTTTAGGCTCAAAATATTTGGCAAAAACCTTTTCAATCTACTTTCTGTTGCCTAAGTCATGCCAAAGTTTTTGTGCTTTGGAATTATTATCAAAAACAGTTGCTTAAGAGTAATATTTCTAAACTCATGCATGTTATCCAGATACTCCCTTATTTTCTCTTCAGCACTCTGTAATTGAGCTTCTTCTTGGTCTGTGAGATTCCCCTTATTCTGTAATACTTTAACCTTTGTCAGATCCTCTAAATAATTTTTAGCACTTCTTAACCATCTCTTTTTCTTTTACTAACAGTGGATATAAAAAGTGTATACACCCCTGTTAAAAATGGCAGGTTTTTGTGATATAAAAAAATGACATCACAATAAATTATTTCAAAACTTTTCCCACCTTTAATGTGACCTATAACCTGTGCAATTCAATTGAAAAATGAACAAATCTGTTAGGGGGAAAAATATAAAAAATAAAAAACATACAATAAGCTGGTTGCATAAGTGTGCACACCCTTAAACTAATACTTTGTTGAAGCACCTTTTGATTTAATTACAGCATTCAGTCTTCTTGTGTACATAACTGCCATCAATTAAGGAGTCTTCGATTAACCCCAAATAAAGTTCAGCTGTCCTAGTAGGATTTTCCTGACATTTACTCAGTTGACTGCTACAGCAAAAGCCATGGTTCACAGAGACCTTACAAAGCATCAAAAAGATCTTATTGTTGAAAGGTATCAGTCAAGGGTACAAAAACATATCCACAGCATTGGATATACCATGGAACACAGTGAAGACAGTCATAAAAAAGTGGAGAAAATATGGGACAACAGTGACATTGCAAAGAACTGGACATCCATCCAAAATTGATGAAAAGACAAGATGAAAACTGGTCAGGAAGACTGCCAAGAGACCTACCGCAACACCGAAGGAGCTGCAAGTATTTCTGGCAAGTACTGGTTGTGTACTACATGTGACAACAATCTTCAGTATTCTCCATATGTCTGGACTATGAGTTAGGGTTGCAAGACAGAAGTCTTTTCTTACACAGAAAAACATCCAGGCCCAGCTAAAATTTGCAAAACCTACATCAAGTCTCCCAAAAGCATGTGGGAAAATGTGATATGGTCTGATGAGACCAAGGTTGAACTTTTTGGTCACAATTCCAAAAGTTACATTTGGCACAAAAACAACACTTTGCATCACCAAAGGAATACCATCCCCATGGTGAAGCATGGTGGTGGCAGTATATTGCTTTGGGGTTGCTTTTCTTCAGGTGGAACTAGAGCTTTAATCAAGGTGGAGGGAATTATGAACAGTTCCAAATACCAGTCACTTTTGGCCCAAAACCTTCAGGCGTCTGCTAGAAAGCTGAAGATGAAGAGGAATTTCACCTTTCAACATGGCAATGACCCCAAGCATACAATCCAAATCAGCAAAAGAATGGCTTCACCAGAAGAAAATTAAAGTTTTGGTATGGCCCAGCCAGACCCCAGACCAAAATCCAATAGAAAATCTGTAGGTTGACTTGAAGAACCCTGTGAACAAGAGATGCCCTTGCAATCTGACATACTGGAGTGCTTTTGCAAGGAAGAGTAAGCAAATACTGCCAAGTCAAGATGTGCCATGTTGATAAACTCCTACCCAAGAAGACTGAATGCTGTAATTAAACCGAAAGGTGCTTCAACAAAGTATTAGTTTAAGGGTGTGCACACTTACGCAACCGGCTTATTGTACGTTTTTTTATTTTTTATATTTTTTCCCCTAACAGATTTGTTTGTTTTTCAATTGAATTGGACAGGTTATAGATCATGCTAAAGATGGGAAAAGTTTTGAAATGATTTATTGTGGTCTCATTTTTTGATATCACAAAAAAACCTGGCATTTTAACAGGGGTGTGTACACTTTTTATATTCACTGTATACCCTGTTTTTAAACTCCACTTTCATTTTGTCCCACTCACTAGTTATAATTTGTAGAGTACTTTCTATCTTCCCTAATAACTCCTAGATAGTTTCCACTACCGCTTCCTTAAATTCCTTTCTTTTTAACAGGTAGGTGGGGAAGTGGCCAGCATCTCATCTTTACTTCATTATTCTGCATTTTTATGTAATAGTAATTACTGGTGCATGATCTGAAATAGTTATTAGATGTGTATCAAAGTTCTCAATTAAGTACACATGTGCCTGTGAAATATAATTTCTGTCTAATTTAGCCTAGTTATTGTACTTGAGAAATACCATATAAATTCTGAGTTCCTACTATTGAATTCACATCTTCTGTACCAAATATGTTCATAAATTTCTTCAGAAATCCACCCGCTTTTGTTATATTTTCCCTTCTAGGCCTCAGAGATGCATCCTTAGTATTGCAAATCAAATTCCAGTCCTCGCCTATAAGTAATATTCCTTGTTGAAAGTCGATCATTTCTTCCAAATTTTTTAAGCTCCATAATAGCGTTTTTACATGGAATATAAATACATGCCAGTGTAATCCTCATCCCTTGCCAGGAGCCCCTTACTACCGCAAATCTGCCATTATTATCTTTTTTCCCTCTTCTATCACTATTGGAATTCCTCTAGCAATTAATATAAGTACTCTTCTTTTCATTTGTCATTACTATTCGGCTGAATATCCACCCTGAAATCATTATATTATCAAGCTCACATGCTCATTTCTTTCCAAATGGGTCTGCTGTAGAATTTCTATATGAATTATGCATTTTTTAATATAATTAAATATTCTTTCCTTTTCTTTATACCTATGAGGTTATTCATATTTCAATATAATATGTAAAGTGTCATCATTATGATAATAAGTTATTATTTCCATCTATTATATATGGCAGCTTTTTATCCCACTTTTATGATATATGAACCCACTAAAGTTTGGCAAGTTGATCCTTTATACTGTTTTTTTCTTATCATCAACATTGGAAACTATATCAAATTTTGCAAGACATTTTATTTTAATGAAATCCCTCAAACAAGCAAAAACATAAACACAACCCAGAACACCTCCAGAACCTGTTAATACAAAGCCAGAAAACTATGTGCATCTTCAAATAATAAAGTTTCACTTTAACCATCCAAATAGGAAGAATTGTCCCAAATAGACAGCTGCAAACGCAGGCCTTAATTTACGTAAAGTTGACATTATCATGATAACACACATGTTGTTATCGGTGCTTCTACTTAATGGTGTCTGCTCTTTTTATCTTTGTTCCTCTCCCAGATGTGAAAAACAACTTGCATACTTTCAGAAAAATATTAACTTTTAGCCTTGAAGAAATCAGCATTCTTCTGGCTTTTTATTGCCCTATAATCAGTTTGTCTCCATAGAACTATAAGAGAAAACAAATGTAATCATCAGCTGCAGGCTTCTAAAGACAAGCAGAAACATTTATTGCCAAAGAAAAACTTTTCATTATATTCAGTATTATCTTACTTACTTGTTTCTATTTAAAACATGTTATTACATTAAGCCATGATCTTAACCCAGACATTCATCTATATAAGAGTAAGATAAAACATATTAGCTCTATGTATATTATGATCTCTATACTTTTACACCCCAACCCCGCCTCTGCAACCCAAAATTACAGCCTATTAACTTAAACATGTTTTTGTCTAGCCTTTTATCTTTTTTGCATTGCAATGCCTGTATCACTTAACACTGAAAAAGAAGAAAGAAAGAAAGAAAGAAAAAAGAAAGAAAAAAGAAAGAAAAAAGGCATCTGTTTGCATTAACTTAAACATGTTTTTGTCTAGCCTTTTATCTTTTTTGCATTGCAATGCCTGTATCACTTAACACTGAAAAAGAAGAAAGAAAGAAAGAAAGAAAGAAAGAAAGAAAGAAAGAAAGAAAGAAAGAAAAAAGAAAGAAAAAAGAAAGAAAAAAGGCATCTGTTTGCATTAGTACCTTTATCACATGCAAGAACAGCTAAAATGCTTTACCATAAAAAATGCAATTTATGTCATGAAAATGTTCATAGAAATACTAAGAACAGAAATTGTTTCACTTACAGTTACCTTTTTCCTTCCTTTTCCCTTCCCCTCAGTGTCCTTCCAAACATCAATGATATGAAATAAGGCAAATAGTTCCCTGCAAGTTCAACAAAGTAAGCAAATTCCACTATTTTCACTTTTTCTTATGCAGCTGTATTTCACAAATGTGATTGATGTTTTACAGTCTCACATTTATTCCCTAATTTCCTTGTTGCTTCTTCCTGTTCATCTCCATCTCCTAGCTCCATACTCCAGTTCAATTCCAATATGCTCCCAATTCTTCTAGTCAAGTCCTGTGCTTTTCTCTGTCTCTCAGGCATTTTGCTTTGTAATAATGGAGAAGATTGCACTTGCAAAATCTCTCTGTGTGTACTTTATTATCAGAAAAAATGAAAAGTAGAGTCCCCTTCTGTTTGCTGGTTCACTTTTTGATGGACAACCCTTTGTATTTCCTCCTAGCCTGTTCTACATAAAAAAACAAATTTGATCTTACAGGAAAAAAATAGTCTGAAGACAGATGGATACAGCAGCATGAATCTCACACCTGCATCTCAACATTCCCTGATGGCTGGATTAAACTTGTTTCTCTTCTACCTGATGTACAGTGAATAATTATTTTTCACATTTTACTGTCTCCAACTTTTAATACTTTGCATCTTTACACAGTTTTGTGAGGATTAACTCTATCTACTGGTAGGTTTGCATCTTTACTAATGCAGGTCTTGGCTGCTTTCTTATGGCCAAGTTGGATGTATACACACAGTGTGCCTTTTCAATTAACAGTTCCTGCTGTGAAATACAAGTCCATAAAACTAATAGTCTGCTTCCTATAGAACAGGAGAAAGTCTACGATTTTCCTTATGTGCTCTGTCCTCTTAATTATACAATTTTTTGAAACATCTCTTCTTGAGCAGTCTCATATTGAACAATCCTTTTCTTCTTTTTGTCCTCTGATATTTTACAGTTTTATCAGCTCATTGGAATATTTGTTTATAGCTTCTACTGTTATTCCAGCCTTTTGTTATTTCAGTTGATATACTCCTTCAGTGTTTTGCTTATTTTAATCAGCTCTGAGCAAATTTGATTTATTGTTTTCTCTATAGTATTGGAAGCCATGTCTTGCACCAAAACTGGACTTGAACTGCTTTCTGCTGAACAGCTGCAGAATTCTACCCAGTCAGTGGTTTCTCTTCACCTTTTCTAGTTGATTTTATTTCAGGCTCTCTTAGTTACATCTTTCCTGGCATTCAGGCAATGTACTTACAAGCCAGTAACTGAATTTACTAAAAGTCACAGAGTTCCTGGACTTTGCTTTTCAATTTCTTTTTTCACGCAGTAAGAGCTGAAGTTAAGCTGTTGATCAGTGTGAGTGTGCAGCTATCTTGGAAGATCCCTGCTTAGCTTAAACCTTGTGCCCTCAGGCTAATAGCCATGCTTCTGTCTCCCACTCCCCCCACTCTTATTTTTTTTATAAACTCTATTCCATCACATTTCATCCTACGTCTGTTGTGAACCCATGCCCTTTCTTACATATAGACAGGTGAGACCAGATTTAGATCCAGTATCCCATTCCTCAGACCCTCTACCATGTATGCCCTTTATTTCCCTGGGATATTTTTTACTGTATCACCTTTACAATCTTAAGGTCCTTCGACCTTGGTGAGCAATAAGAAAACATAGGTAATCCAGAAAGCTCAAATCAGATCTGGTACCCTACCTGTGACCCATAGGATACATAGCCAACAAGCAAGTCAAAGGATTAGAGATAAAATTACTTTAGCTAGCAAATCTAGGAGACTCTCTCTCTCTCGCTCTCTCTCTCTCTCTCTCTTTCTCTCTCTCTGATACCCTCTCTGTGGGAGGAATAAAGACACCTTGTTGAAGTTTCAAATAGTTTATTCAGTTAAGTGAATAAACTACTTGAAACTTCAACAAGGCATCTTTATTTCTTCCACAGGGAGGGCATCAAAGAGAGAGAGAGAGAAAGACAGGGACAGAGTCTCCTAGATTTGATAGCTAAAATTATTTTATCTGGACTAATCCTTTGTACTCTGTTTCTTTGAGCAATACAAGTGAATATACTACTCCAGCTGTAGCCAAAGTAGGGATCAGTAAAGTAATAGCATCACCTCCTTATTCCTAGAACGTATTCCCCAAAGGAGGTAGGATAACATCTTATAAACCTTGTCTACCACATTTTCATTTTGTACCTGCCAGTTTATGTCTGCTGTCTTTTTCCTGTTCTGTGATTTTTAAGTTCACACCTCCCAGTAGATATTCCACTTTAGCATTATTTGAGCCTGGTTGACATACTTTACTTTTTACACCAACAGCACCAAGTAAATGATTTTAGTAGGTAAATTAGAAATTATATGATATTTATTATATGATATTTATATTTGATATAAATTTATTTTTTGTTTTATATATATATATATATATATATATATATATATATATATATATATATATATATATATATTTTTTTTTTTTTTATATGAAATGAAGTATATTAGTTATTTTATTACTATATATGTATACATAAATTTATATACATATATATTTTTAACTTGTATAACTTTAGGAGTATGTATTTTAGGTGTTGTCTTAAACAAAGGCTTGAGTAGGCTAATAGTATAATTTAGTTTAATCAATTAATTATTTAATGGGATAATTGATGTTCATCTTTGTATTTAAGCAAGGTATGTGTTTGATTTATTTGTCTGAGGAAGTGCACGTACTGATGGTGCATGAAAGCGCTAACAAATAAATTTGTGGCTTCGGCTTTGTGATCTGTGGATTTCTTTCTTTCCTTTGAGGTTTACAACACCAAGTAAATCAAAAACCACTGAAAAAATGAAAAAGAAGCTAGGCTGAGGCAAACCAAGTTATTATAAATCCAAACACCAGTCGATTGTGAGTGCTTTTTTCCACTTTAATGAAATAAACTTCTTCAGACAATTATACAACTGTTAACCCCTTCTATATATACCCATCACTATCAAATGACTAATTAAGAATTAAAAACTTGGAGGGACGTGGCCATGATGTCCACAAGGTAGCAGCATTTTTTACTAGCTCTGTCTTTCAAATTAATTCCTGACAGGAATTTTAATTTCTATTTATCCTAAAACTGGATTTTTTATCCTAAACAAATTTTTTAAACAATATATTAGGATCATTTTTAAAACATTTTGCTTAAATATTACATTTTCCTGTCAAAAAATCTACTAGTAATCTTCAGTAACAGAACAGTGTGAGCCATAACAAATCTTCTCAACAAGAACCTTCATTTAAAAAAGAACTTCAATCATTAATATCTAATATACAAGAACTATCTTCAAAACTAGACGAAATGGATATGAAAATAGATAATTTTAAGGAGAAATGTATGTGGCAAATGGATATCATACATGAAGACCTCACTCAACAGAAGAAACAGATATCAGGTATAGAAACTGCTATGAATGACATTGATACCAGAACAAAGGAGAATGAGCATAATGTTGGATTTCTATTGAAACAAAATACTTTTCTTCAATTAAAGTAGATGATCTAGAGAATAGATCTTGAAGAAGTAATATAAGAATATTTGGCTTACCCGAAGGTATTGAAAGATCAGATATGGTGACATTTCTATCTTCTTGGTTGCCTCAAATTTTGGAATTACCAGAGGCTCTCTCATATGGTGTCGAAAGGGCACATAGATCCTTGGCAATGTCTAAAAATAACAAGTCCAATTTTACTACATCTGTAATTGTGAAATTTCTTTCTTCACATGACAAAGAACTGGTATTAAAAACAGCTTGGGCAAAATCACCAATCAAAATAAAAGACAAAATCATTAGATTTGATAATGATTATTCTCCAGCTGTAATCTCTAAAAGAAAATTATTTTTACCTTTACTCAAAGAACTTAAGAAACATCAAATTAAAGCTAGCCTTTTATTTCCAGCAAAACTAAAAATCTTTTTTCAAGATGGTCAAAAAACCTTTGAAGACTTGGATACTGCAATTTTATTTATTAAAAACAATAAAATAAAAGAAAGAATTGAATATATGGAATGGGCTTCCACTAGTCTCACAAGAAACGCCGAGAGAGAGCAACACTTGGAAAACATTTGATTCTAAAAAGAAGCTAAAGAAATGATTTATACACAAAAGGTCATTTAAACTTTTTGGTTTTGGGATACTTAACTTTGGATGATAATCTTTTTGAATACAAGTTTCTAGTTACAAAGACCATATAAATCGAGGAAATGAATCTGGATTTACAGGTGAGCTATTTAATTTTGTTTATTGTAACGTGTTGTTGTTTTGTTTTATTATTTTCTCTACGTCTTTTAATGATATCTTGCTCATAAAAAATGGCTGTGGTAATGTAACGTATTTTGCTTGGCTTATTGGTTTTGTACTAACATTCTATAGTATACATCTAGTGTTTTGTTTGTTCTGATGATTTGGTCGTATTATTCTGTCAGATGTCTATAGAGGGGTTGCCTCTGCAGGTGTTATCTTTCTTTGAAGCCATACTACTTTGTGGATGCCGTGTAGTGCTGGTTAGATATTCTCCGATGCTTGATGTGCATTGAAAAGGGGTAAGGTGACATCATGGAGAATGGCTGTATGTGTTTTATTTTCTTTTTTTTGCTGGTGATTTGGTGTTGCTGGTTTGGGAATGGTTATGTACTTTTTTGGACTTGTTTGTATGTCTGTCGGGTGCTGGTTGCTTCTCTGGTTGATGTGTTGGTTGCTTGCCCATATGTGGATGGTGAAGTGTTCTTTGGGTTCGATAGATAAAGTGGCGTGAAAGGTAGTGTTTCGGGAGTATGTTGGTATTGATTTCTTGTGTTTATGCTTGGTAAGGACAGCCAGTTGCTAGCTAGGATTTCTTTGTATTTATTGTTTTAATGTAGTTGGGAAAAGCTGGGATGGTGACTAATGTGGTGGCTGGTTCTGTTGGCGATAGTTGTGTGCTTTGACTATTTTCATTTGAATGGCTTGCTCGTGGTGTTAAGCTCTTGAGTAGCAGTTATTTTTAAAAAAAATGAAAGAGAAAATCTTTTGAAAAGTGTTACCATTGATTTCCCGCTTCACATACAAAAAATAGTCATTTGGATTGAGCTCAAGAGGTTCAGTTGTGTTCCTGTCTTTCTCTTTGCCACTAGGTATATTCTGTTTATGTCATTTACAAAAAGACATTGTGAATATAATTCATGAATCATCTTTAAGAATTTAATAAATAATATTTAGATGTTTTCAAAAACATGTTTTTGATATTTAGGATCCTGTATGCTTGCAATAGCACTAAAATGCATAAAATATGACTTAGTTGGCCTCAGTTCGATTAACAGCTCAGACACAAGAAGACCTGAGTAAGGGATGTAGAAGTAATTGGCTGGTATGGGCTAATTTATCCTGGGGATGTGAAGAATGGTGGTGTCAATTAGTTGGTTACCACCGAAGTGATGGCTTGCTTGCACTTGAAAGGACAGGATGAAGAATGTGCTCATATTATCCCTAGCTGGTGATGATAGATCTTTTTAACTTATATAAAAGAGAATCCATTTTCATTTGAAGGGTGTAGAAAGTCCCTAACTGTGAGATGCTTGTGTCAGCCATCAGGAAAGGAGGATAGGGCCTTAACAGAAATGCTATCATTGATTGGTCGCTAGTAGAGGGCACAAAATAATGCCATGGATCCTTGAATGACAGCTCTGCTGGTAAGATGTCATATCTGTGCAGAGGATATCCAGTATAGGGAAATAAATGGGTTCAAGACCAGTAGAAGGAAGGATGATGGTTGGGAATCACGGAGATAAAAAGTATACAGCAAAAACACATTTTCACAATTTGTGTGACCTTTAACTTTCCATTAATTAACTTTTTGGTGTATAGTTAACTTGTCATTCCACAAACAAATAAACCTAGTTCCCCTCCATTTACTTTTGCAACAGGAAGTGAAATACAATCACTGCTTGTTTAGGCTGTAAATTGTTTCCTTTTTCTAATCATTTAACTCTTTAATAATTCTCATCACATATTAAGAAACATTTGGATACAATTAAATGGTAATTTCTTACTACACTGCTTATAGACTATTACATATCATTTTGGCATGCATTTTTGATTTTCTTATGTATTAACTCAAAGCATTTTAAATTAGTTAAATGACTTATGCATCTGTTAGCAGGTCTTACTTTAGTGCTTTATCTCTGATGTTATGTATTGAAGAAAAAAAACACTAAGTGATCCTACATTCTCTTTAACCACACTTATTTACCTGAAATCTACAGTCTTGTGCAAGTGCAATTCATACTGTTTCCCCAACTAACTTTATGGATGTTCATTAATGCCACATAATTAAATTATAAGTTTAATATGCCACAAGAAAAAGGAAAAACAACTCTTTTAGATACCTTTTTGGTAGTTCTGACATTGCAAAGAAATTACACCTAAAGCAGCTTTTAGTGAACATAGTTTGTTCTTTTCTCCTCTACTGACCAATCATAGATTTACATAGGATCATAGGAGGTTACAAAGCTAATAGCCCTGGGGTCCTTATATGTCTGGTCATGTTTCACTCTTATTTCTTATTAAATAATAGAGATACAGACTATATTTTCATGCAGAAAAAGATTAATATTGACTGCTCCTATCTAACAAGACACAGGTGAAACTCCCAGGATAAATTTGCTGTTTCTCATCCAATTGTCTAAAGTTATGCATATATAGAGTCATTGAGAATTTTTTTTTGACTTGAATTGAGAATTTCTCTCTGAGGAATGGCGACATTCAAAAGGCATAATGTCTCTCTGGGAAATTGTGTTGAGGACGCAGGCTGAGTTGGGGTCCCTAAAGTGAGTGAATTTTCCCCCTTGTGACTTATAGCTATGAAGCAATTTTGTTAAGGCAGGATCAGAGATTGCTCTGTAGGTAAGACACAGGTTGTCTCTAAAAAGTTTATACTACAAAGAGTATTGTGACGGTAATTTCAGTCTGTTCATGTATGACATGTACCTGAATTTTCATATTGAGAGATCTTAGTGGTCTCCTCATTTGCTGCAGATGTCTGGTAAGGTACATATCTATGTGAGCATTGTACTCTATTATTGGCATGACGAGAGATGAGTATAGGGGGGGTTATAATTTTTTTCACTTCAGAAGCAATGCTATTACTTACGAGATGTGTAATGTGAAAGGGCTTCCTTGCCACTCTGGACACAAGATGATCAAAATAATATTATTTTGACTTTATTTTATATGCAACGTTAAATTTACAGCATGGCTTAGGAATATATATAAATGTATGGAGGTTGACCATTAGAATATGAACTACGATTATGTTGCTCCAATTGTTTCATTTAGATGTTTCACATATTTGTTCTTGATTTTTTTTTGGTAGAAGTTTTTCAGATTCATCAAATGACTATAAATAATATGAGAAACGGAGATTTTATAATTTTCCTAACAACATGTTTAACTGCTGAATACCATGCTTTTTTGTATCCATTTCTTGTTTTATCAGTATAAAGTGTTCACATGAATTAATGTAAAAATGTTTAATTACTACAAGATGCTGATATGTTGCTAGTACTCAAGAAATGTATAGAACATGATAATCTAGCCGGGTTGTTTATGATTCATAGTTAGATTAAATTCACAAATGTTTTTTTTACACTATTTGTTAGCAACATTTCACATATTAATAGTAGTACTGCTACAGTATGGTATTTTTACCTGAATATAACTTTATTTTTTAGACAGTAGCTGGCTTAATGTTGCTACTAGATTAAGGGTGAATTTAGGTGATACTATGTCACCTAGATTGGGAGTTTTAAACTCCAGAAGGGTTGGATTGTAAATATTGCTTTACTAATCAGTTATGGTATTATTTGTTTGAAAGTTTTATTGTTGTTCACCACTAATTTGAATAGTAAGTTCTTTCGAAGAGATCTGAAGATGATTATTTTTATTCCAACTGGGAAATCTCATACTAAATTACTAGAAATTAATATAATATTCACACCTGATGGTCAGTTCTCTGATTTATTTTGTTTAATCTTAAATGACAGCTATAAAAAGTATTTCCGTTAACATTAATGGCTTAAATAATCCAGGTAAGAGAAGTAATTTATTTAGATACCTTAAACTTCATAAATCTCAACTAATATTTTTACAAGAGACTCACCTACTCTAGGAGGATTTATCTAAACTAAATAATAAATCTTATTCTGTTTTAGTAAGCTCTGAACATCTTCAAATAAAGTGAGGAGTAGCCATCTTGTGGAATAACTCACTACCATTACCCAAAATAATAGATAGTTATAAAGACAATAAAGGAATGTTTTGTGCTATAACTTTGGAACTAAATAAAAAAAGGTATACATTATTTAATATATATTGGATTCCAGGTATAGGTACTAATATGGTTAAACAACATTTAGATCAAATTGTGCATTTTACAAAAGGAAAATCAATAATAGCAGGGGACTTTAATTGTATATTAGATCATAACGATTCTTCTAATAAAGGTAAAAGGAAGATCTCTTCATCAGCTAAGAAATTAAGAGATTTTATTGAAATATTTATTTTAAAAGATATTAATCATTTTATGACTCCAAATTCATTATTTTATACTTTTTATTCCCACAGACATAATACATATTCTAGAATTGATAGAGTTTTGGTTTCCAATGACCTATTAGATTTTCTAAGTAATACAAAAGTAATAACATGCCCTATTTCTGACCATAATGCTATTATTTTTTATCTCGATATCAACAATGTCTCTGCTATTCAAATCAAAAGAATACCAGCTTATATTACAATGTTAAAAGAATTTAAAGAATTAATTATAATTGAAATTCAATTTTTTTTACAACTGAATAATTCAAATGACATATCAAAATATATATATGAGATGCTTTAAAAGCATATCTACACGGAAAAATTATGAGCTGGTATTATAATAAAAAGAAATTATGGGATAAAGAACTTTGTGATATACAACATAAAATAGATAATCTAAAGCTCAGTCAAAAAGTAGATATAGATACTATTGATAAACAAATGGAAATAAACTCTTTAAATAATAAATATATTGAAATATTAAACCATAAAACAAAAATAATTGCAGAAAAATATAAATTAATTATTTATTCAAATAACCCAAAATCTTTAAAGTTATTGGCTAATAAAACTAAAACATTAAATAAAATTAATCATATCAAAGAAATATTCTCTCCTCAAAAAAAAGATGGTAACTAATCTTCACAACATTCTATCATAATTTAGAATTTTTTTAACAATATCAATCAAAATTCTAACACAATAGATCCTAAAGAAGATATAAAAACCTTTGTTAGCAAATATACTAATAAAAGGCTATCTACTGAACAGAAATATATTATAGACAAATCTATTTCCTTTAAAGATATTCAAACACAAATTAACAAATTAAAACAAAATAAAGCCCCGGGAAATTATGGCATCATTCCAGATATTTATAAAATATTTCCTATTATGGCACTAAAATTACTTCATGAAGTCTTTAACCTTGCACAAAACTTTATCAAAACCCCTCCTTCTTGGAAATGCACTTTTATTTCTCCCATATTAAAACCAAACAAAGATCGAACCAAATGTTCCTCATATAGACGCATTTCTTTACTCAATGTAGATTACAAAATGTTCATGTCTATTTATGCTGATAGATTAAAAAAATGTTTACCTAATTTGATTGATGATGATAAAACAGGATTCATAGTGAATAGGAATTCATTTGATAACATAAAAAAGAACTTTAATTTTGATTGAATCAGTTAAACAGTTAAACAATTAAATAAAAATTTGACTTTGATTAGTTTAGATATTAATAGCGCATTTGATTCTATTAACTGGAATTATTTATTTATCCTTTTAGAAGAACTACATTTTTCTAATAAATTTATTAATCTCATTACTCAGTTATATATAGATAGCCAAGCATACATTAAAATTGGCACAAGTATATCACAAAATATACCATTAGTTAAAGGCACTAAACAAGGATGTCCGTTGTCCCCTTTATTATTTACACTAATTATGGAACCATGGGCAAACCTAATAAGATGGGCTAACAATATAACAGGCTATAATTTAAATTCCACTTCATTATATAAAATACAATTGCTTGCTGATGACATTCTTCTCACCTTGGCTGATGAAAATACATCTATCCAAGCCCTCTTTAATAACATAAATCTTTTTCAAATGAAATCTGGTCTAACTTTTAATAATAATAAAACACAAATTCTCTTAACTGGCCCAAAACAATTTAATTTACATGATGATTATAAAAAAAATATCTAACACAATCTGATCAAATTCTTTATTTAGGCATTTCAATAGCTAAAAATATTAAGGATATCATACAAATTAACTATAACAGTTGTCTTACAATAATTGAAAATTTAACAAAGAATTGGAATAGAATACCTTTCTCTATGGATGAAAGACTCACTATTATTAAAATGATTTTTCTCCCTAAAAATCTTTACATTATTCAATCCATCTCTATACCTCCCCCTTACTGGATAATTAAAAAATTAAATGCAATTTTTTAAATTTTTATGGTTTCCAAATAAATCTAGAATTGCTTTATCTCACCATATGAAAAACTGGGATAATGGAGATATAGCATTGCCTAATTTAGAATTTTATTCAATTTCATCTATGGTAAAAGTTATTTCTCTCTTAATTGATACTAATTATCAAGCTAAATGGAAAAAAATTGAAATATTAATGTTGGATACTATACAAAATAATTCTCAAAAACTGTTTATAAATAACCCATTAATTTGAGTCCTAAAAGATCAGCTTTCCACCTTTTGTTCCCTAAAATTTAAAAGTAATTATTTAACTCTTTTGTTAAAATCTTCTAGAAATTTTATATTTAAATATGTTTATAAAGAATTGTTATTTCTTCTCTTTCCTATACCCTACTCAACAGGTATTCTTTTTACCTCTGACTCTAATAAAATGTGTATCTTTAAACAGAAAACCTTATTCTTTTGGTATCAATTGATGTCAAATAATGTCTTGAAATCAGTCAATTTACTAGATGTTGAATTCAGATTTGAGTCCCTTTATTGGTTGGAGTTACATGAAGGAAGGAATTTTATACAAAATAGAATTGACTTAATGACCCCTTCAGTTAAGAAAGTTATACAAAACGTATTGCATTACTTGATTTTATCTCTTCAGAATAAGTCTCCTTCCACTAATAAACTCTCGCAAATATATAAAGCTATCAAATCAGATTTAGATGTCTACTCTGACAGTTACTGGAACTTTTTCTTTTCCATTAATAATTATTTTCCCACAGACAAAGACAAATTCAATATTTTCAAATCATCTAGTATGACTACTTCTTCATTAAGATGAAGAATATTTTCCTGGAAATATCTAAATCGATCCTTTATTACTCTTCATACATTGAGTAAAATTGAGAAAAAAAGATATAAACTGCTGGAGATGTAATAATAAAGTAAATGCTAATTGGTCACATATGTTCTATGATTGTATCGAATTGAAAACATTTTGGGATGATATAAATGATTTTATGTAAGCTATTTTTACAGACAACTTTACTTTAACTAAATCCTTAATATTAGTTAATACTCCAGTTCCAGCTTGTATTAAGGTATCTGATTACCCTTTGATTTGGTCTATGCTAGCCATAGCAAGAAAAATTATCACTAGAAATTGGAAATTTAATTCCTCTACATCTTTACAAGAATTTAAAAATCTTCTAAATGAAGTCTCTTGTTTGGAAAAACTAACCATTGGGAATAGAATTTCTAAAAATACTTCTCTTCACAGTTGGAATAAAATATATGATTTTTTTACAAAAGTAGTTCTATATTATAGTAAATATCATTTACATATTTATAAATTATTTTAAATGTATTGATCTATGGTGAACATATTGTATATAGTTATATATTGTTTATTGTTATGTTATTACTTCATGTAAAATTCATTTTATTTTATTTAAAAAAAAAAAGAAAAAATGAGTTCATTTTATTTAACTTTATTGTATATTAAATTTTTCAAATAAAAATGTTTTAGCTTGTCGGGCTAAATAATGGAGCTGGAGATTGATGCAGTTTTATATATATATATATATATATATGTTTTTTTTTTTTCATTATGTTATACTTTTCCATTTAAGTAAACAAGCTATGGAACATTGAGCATTCAAGCCTGGAAAACAGTAAGCATTCAGGTAAAGTTGCCACCATAATTCCTGCTTTTCTAAAATAAGTCCTATGTTACCTCCCCCCTTCATTCAACTTTACCTGATTCTAAACTTGAACGTATGCCCTGGGTTTTCTTGCACATGTTTTGCTAGTGCTTTATTCTCTTTTCTTTTCCTTATGCTATATAAATGTTCATATAGTCTTTCTCTCAGTTTCCGTTCTGTCTTGCCTATATAGAAACTGGCATAATCATTACACTTACTTAGACAGACAACATTTTTCGAATTACAATCATATTTCCTATTGGTCTTAAAAATCTTGTCATTAATCTTGTAATTCGCCCCTATAGCTATATATCTACAGTATGTGCAAGCTTCACATCCAAACATTCCTGTAGTTTTTGGTAGGGGACGAATTTCCATTTCCAAAATATCTTTTAAGTTAGCCTCTCTTCTATATGTAATACTGGATGCCAACCCCAATTTGTTCCTACAGTCTGTATTTTCTAAAAGTGTTACCCAATTTTTCTAAAAAATGTTTATAATTAACCCTGCTCCTTTATTAAAGGTAATTATAAAACTCATTCGTATTTTTTTCTCTTCATTATTACCCGAGTTGTATATGGGTACTACTTTCAATAGGAGCAGGAATTCTCAGTATGGGTAAAAAATTTCCATTCTGTCTTTTAGTTGTAACTTCATTAATCAAACCTTCTAAAAAAAGGTCCAGGTACCCTCTTTTAACGAACATATTTTTTAAGTTTGAACATTCGGTTAGGAAATCAGTATCTAAGGTATTCATCCTAGCTGCCCGTACTAATTGGCCTTTTACTACAGATTTCTTTTGATACATAGGATGGGAGCTGGAGTAGTGCAGAAATTAATTCAAATAAGTTTCTTTCCTAAATATTTTATCCACAAAACATAAATTGGTTAGATCTGTAGATAGTTCTGCATCTAAGTAGGCTATCCTCTACTTCTCAAAGGTATATGCAAATTCCAAAAGGTTGGTGCTCATATTCATCATTTCTGCAACCCTTTCAGCCATTTTGATATCCCCTTCAAAATAATAAAATGCCATCTAAATAATGTATATAATTCTTTATAGTGCCCATAATTTCTCTGTTGATAAATACGTACTGGGTCTCTCAATATGCCATAACAGTGTTAGCAAAACTGGCACCACAGAGAGACCCCATGGCTACACCCTTTTTTTGCAAGTAAAAACCTCCACCAAACATAAAGTAGTTGTTTTTGAGAACAATATCTAGTAAATCTTCCACTAGCCTCAAGTCATTCCCTGGCATACCTTTTTCTAGGAAAAGCTCTATCACCCACTCTGTGCCTTCCTTATGAGGTATAACCATGTACAAGTCCTATACATCCATGGTTAGAAAGTGGAAATCCTTATCACATTTTTGTTTATTCATGTCCTCCAAAAAAGACCATGAATCTTTACAAATTTGTTTTTCCATTTCTTTATATAATTATCCACTACTCTGGCACATGCATAGGTGATAGAGTTTTTTCCATCTATAATAGGTCTCATTGGTGGATCATGCAGACTCTTATGTATTTTAGGTGTTCCGAACATGACAGGAGTGCTAGCTGTTT